>NC_067399.1:116767943-116885443 GCF_016432865.1 Antechinus flavipes | reverse complement strand
GAGCAAAGTCAACAGATAGTGCCAAAAGACCCTTTAAAAATTCAGATTCCAGAGGGCAGAAAAAGGTTAAGGTCTTCAGAGTGTAAAGATCCTCGATTTCTCTGCGTAATATCTTAGGTGCACAGCGGACAGGCAAGGCAAGGCAGGCAGTTTGAGAAAACAGCAAGAGATGTGGTAGTTTTACCTGTGCTGGTGAAGAGGTAGCGTTTACAGACCAGAGGAGCAACAGTAACAACGACAAGAGATACATCTTACCTGGTGCTCTGATGCCCATGTGTTGCTGACCATCCATTACGAAACCGCCCATTGGTTGTCCATCGGGGTTATAAGGTGTTCCTTGACTTACTATAAAAATGTAGAACATAGTTACTTACTATCAGTTTTCATTGAGAGGGAGAGAGAGAGTCAGAGAGGAAGGACCAAAGAAAGACAGAGAGGAAGGACCAAAGAAAGACAGAGACACAGAGAATCAGAGAGAGAGAGATTGAGAGACAGACAGACAGACAAAGACAGAGACAGAGACAGAGAGACAGAGATAGAGATACAGAGACATAGATAGACAGACAGATACACACAGAGAGAAACACACACCTAGAGAGAGACAGACATAGAGACAGACACAGAGACAAATACACAGACCGACACAGAAAGAGAATATACCGAATTGCATTTTTGCTATAGCTTCAAAACTATATTAAAATAAAACTGCTAGGACTAAAGTGTCAAGATTCTATTGACAGTTAAGATTTAGAAACTTTGTTTGGATTTTATTCTGGTGATCGTAAAATAGGTGTTGAAAGAAAAAAAATCCAGAATGTATGAACATGACTAGATATGTTTGGATCCAAAGTGATACTGAATATACTTTCAGAGACTATTGAGATGAAAGATTTTTAAAGAAAGTATAGACCAACACCAGCTTGAGTAAATGAGTTTTCTGTTGATCTTACTTGCTTTTTCATAATATTAAAACAAATCCTAGAATGAGGATGCATCCTAGATGTTTAGTTCTAGAAGCCAAGATTTTATAGCAGTATCGGTATTTAAGTTTCTAATATAAATAGCTTGAGAAAAACAAGAACAAAACAAAACAAAACAAAAACCACACACAGACACACCTTAAACCCCAGAGGATGGATATGAATAAGGCTAGAGAACCCAGAACCTTGTATTTGTACCACTACCTGAATTCTACATTTTAACCGCACATTAAAAGCTGGCTTCAGAAGTAAACTGCCTTGGGTTATTAAAGCATATGAAGCTCTACCTCATTGAATGTCTTTGAACTTTACTGAGTCCCACAAGCGATTCTGACCCCTTTGCCCTTTTGACAGGTAATAAAGTTTACAGCAATTCCACACCAAGCCATGCACCAGGGAGTGGTCATAGTAGCAGAAAGAGCTGGGAAGGAAAACTCAAAAAAAAAATAACATTAATATATCGAATGTGTACAAAGAATCCTGTAACTGAGCATATAATTTAATCGTTACTTTTCTCTATTTGCTTTTTTTTCTCCAAATATTTTAATGATGTTAAATTGATTAGTGTTGTTATGAAACGAGACTGGTTTAATTTTAATTGTCAATCACTCCCAGCACTCATTCCCAGTTTATTTACCAGGTAATGGACCTCCCGGTGAATGGCTTGAGGATGGCTTTCGCTTGCGTGACTTGAATACAGTTACTATGGGGGACTTGCCTGCTCGATTGGACTGGTCTATCATGGGCTGAACTATTCTTCTTCTAGCATTAATAAACCTGTAACAAAAGAGTAAAGCGAATCATTATTGCATGTTTTTGTTGTTTTGCTTTGTATTTAAAGGAGAAAGAAAAGAATTCAGCTATAGCCAAGGCTAGAATTTCGTTCCCTGGACTGGTCCATGTGCAGTTTCAAATGCTGCAAAACCTATAACCCCTGGTGACCTTTGAGCATACAAGCTTGGGGTTTCTGAGTTGATTTATGTTTGCCTGCTTTTACCACAGTTGGACACTTCCATTTCATCTTTTCATGGGGGAATTAGCAGAGTTTTCAGGAAACAATGCTAGCCACCACTCTTTTCAATTCAGAGGGGCGAAAAATTGGTCTAGATAGGGAGATGTTCATAAGGGCATCTGTTACCTCTCCTAATTAGTGACATTTCTATCTTATGTTCTCTGGCCTCCTTTTACAATTTTTATCAAAACCTTCCCTACCTCTTGCAAACCTAATTCTATTTTAATGCCCACTATTAAGATAATGAACTGAGATGGCAGAACACCATCAAATGAGAGAATGTCTGGAGTTTTATCACCACTAACTCACACTGCTGGGGACTTCAGAGAAATGCATTCCTTGAAGAGATTTCTTAGCTTTTTTTTTCTTTTTTTTTTTTGCTCTTTATGCAAAGTCTGAGGTCAAGGCGAGGTCACAGCTATACAGTAATTGAACTTATAATCCTGCTTTCTCCTGCTAGTACAGAAAATTTATAACAAACATCTTGTTAGAACATAATTATTGTACTAGCAGGGAAAAAAGGCTAGTTATTTCAAAATAAAAAGTGGTTAAAATTTGTCCTCCCAGGTTATAATTCTGACATGTTAACTCTTAAGGTACTTTTGGAGTGCTAACTAAATGTAATAAAAATTAAAAACTCAATTCAAGAAATGAACAAGATATATTGGATTCTGAAATGGTAAATGCTTCTAATTCTCAACACAGTTTTGAATACATAAAAATGAGAAGCACATAAAAATATACAATGAAAAGTTTAATAATGCATTATTAATAATTAAAGCTGCCACTATAGTCCAGTATGAATTCCAGCCTGCAATTCTGCTATTCATAATCTGTCCACCTCACAAGGGAAAATGGCACCTAAATAGAGAGTCATTACATTGAATGAACATAGGTTTCTTAAAGTAGAAATTCATATTCCATGACACTTATAGTTTCCAAGTATCCTGGATCTTTTATGTTCCTTTATCTCCTGAAAAGTAATTAAAATAAAAATGAGAACAAAATCTAAAATGTAATATTTTGGTGGGGCAGACTTACTTGAATGGAAATATATACTGTATCAATTCTTGTAAATATTGTCCCTGACCTGCTAATAACATAGATCTACAACATGCAGCTACAAAAAACATAGATCTACAACCCAGATCTACAACAAATTGTGTTGAATATCTGTTTATCATTATCTTGTATAAACCATGAAAATTAGAATCATGTGAGCAGAAGGTTAGATTAATTCTCCATTCTCATTATAAGCACAGGTGTAGCACAAACACCATGTGAAATAACTAATTAAAATAGGGGGAAATCTGCTTTTTCATTAGCTGTCTTAGGTGCATGACCAATTAGAAAATTATTTAATATTAATACACTGAATACAGCAAAAGCAATTTTCATAGTCACTAAAGTAGTATAGTCAAGAAATAACCAACCTATCTGTCGCATTGTTGGTAATATATAAGCTCCCAGAGGGCAGGAACCTTGTTTGCAAATTTTACTTAATACATTATTTGGTCCACAATCATCCATAGCAAATGTTTAATAAGTGTAATTTTTAGTGATGATTTATATCCCACCTTATTTACCATGCTTATAACATCAGACAGAGTTTATTGATTGAACAATCGGTTTTCATCTGATTGATTCTAGAAATGCTCCTGTGTGTTTGGTAGGAAACATTTATAAATATGTCCATATAGTGGTGGTATTAATGATTTATAGTAAAGATGTATATGATAAAGTTGATAATATCTATAAACAGGATAAATTACCTGATTTTTTTTTGTTTTCTGCATTTACACATTTGTTTCGTTTTGGGTGAAACTAAATATGGGTGAAAACGGTTTGAACTAATAGGGATTGGCCCATCCCCAGGGTAGCCTCTTTAGCTTCTATCCAACTGACATAACCAGCCTCAAATCTCATAATTCTGACTGTCTTCCCCATTAATAGTTATTTGCATTCAATTTTCAATTTAATATAAGTTCTAAACTGATATGATTCACAGATATGACATAAGGTATACTATGCCATGTTTGACATATGCACACATAGATACATATGCTCACACAATTATGTTAGCAAAGAGGGCATGATTTTTCAATAGCTATTTTTTTAATTGAATATCTTAATTTAGAAACCTTTCAAGTAAAATCTGAAATTTCAAATGTTTTTAACATAATACAATATTGACACATACAAATAATTATGATATATATAATTTTATGAATAAATCATTACTTGATCAATTGTCTTGTTTCTCATTTTTAAAAGACCAATAATTAAACAAATAGAGGGATTTATTTCAAAAGTGATTCCAATTGAATATCTTACTTTAGAAACCTTTCAAGTAAAATCTGAAATTTCAAATGTTTTAAACATAATACAATATTGACAAATACAAATAATTATGATATATATATAATTTTATGAATAAATCATTACTTGATCAATTGTCTGGTTTCTCATTTTTAAAAGACCAATAATTAAACAAATAGAGGGATTTATTTCAAATGTGATTCCATTTAAAAAAACAACACAGTATCCTCAGATCCATTTTGCAACCTTCATAAGAATTAACCTCTTTAAAGTAGTTTCTTAAACATTCTCATAGGTATTTTTTGTACTCAAGTTCTATATAACAGCCATGGGTTTAGATGGCTTCAGGGTGAATTCATATACAAAAACATTTTCCTTCTGGGCAAAGTAATAAAATGACATTCTTGCTCCTCCCACTAGAAGTCAAACTGAGGTCAGCTCCCCATCCCTGTATCTGTTTAAATAAACTGGTCCAGCTGTTTGTTTCCGAAATGCCCTTTAACCTTCTGTCTCATCCTCCCTGCCTTTGTAACAAAATGCTTTCCTTTGCATTGGGGTAGACTCTAAGCTACCACAAATTTTCTGAAAACTGAATATGAAACTTTCTTAAAGCTTTCTATGAGCTTAATATTCGTTTATAAACACCATTAAATTAGTATGCCTTCTTATTGTCCTTGGGAAGAAGAGGGAAACTCAACAGAACATCTTTTTGAAACACAATATGTGTATATGTGTGTATACTTATCCATACATATATTATGTATATATACATCTGTGTCCTAATTAAAGCTGCTTACAGATGTTTATGCACATTGGTACCCATGCATATGAAGACATTTTGCCCTATGAACCCAAGAATAAGCTGTAGTTATTGATGGAAGAAAATAGAGAGCTATGAAATGACCCCCACTATTGATTGTACAATAAAATAGTAGTTGAAATAAAAGTGTCATTAATGAATTTACAGCTATATATACATAAAAACATTAGCCATTCTGAGTCCGAATTTTCCATACCACCTTCATGAAGGTTCTACAATTTTGAAAACTTAAAGAAAAAAAATCAAGAAACCTTATTTCATTAGTTTTATAGTTGATGGCCACTATCTAATCTCAATTTACTCCACTTCCTAAAATTTGGAACCAGTTAGTTTTGTTTAAAGAGGCTGTCATATTTATAAAATGACTTTTGTCATGTACCCTTTTTCTTAAAGTTCACAATGGATATGGATATGGATAATGACATAATGAGTAGCCAGAAACAAATCAAATGCTCTAAAAGCAAGCTTCTTTGACAATTGGTTGTGAAACATCTATTTATATACTTATTAGGCTGAATGGCAGGATGGGCTTTCTAAAAAACAAAACAAAACAAAAATTTTATTTTCACTTTTTAAAAAAATCTGATTCACTTTGTAAAATTGGGATACACATCAATGAATTAGATTCTCCAAAAAACAGAAAATTCTGAAATAGAGAAAAATGTGTTTCTTTCCCTCTATTTATATGGTTCTGGTTCCCTTTCTATAATAAAATATAAAGCCAAACAAAATATATAAAGAACAAACCCGTTTTTATAAATTCATTCTACGTCAAAGTAGGTTTAGATGTTAACCTTTTCACTTAGCTATCATTTCACATGTGGTGTGTGTGTGTGTGTGTGTGTGTGTGTGTGTGTGTGTGTTGTCAGAGAGATAGAGAGAGACACATAGAGAGACAGAGACAGACGGAGTTTGGCTAAATGTATAGATTGCTGGAGTCAGGAGGAAATGGGTTTAGATATTGCCCCTGACATGTCCCAGCTGGATGACCATGAACAAATCAGTTAATAGCCTCAGTTTTCTGATTTGTTAAATTGTGAATAATATTTTTGTTATAGGGCTCAAATAGCAGAATATATATGAATTATACTTAAGAGTATTATATGACTGTCAGTTGTTATAAAGATGAAAAATTCTAGTCTCAACTTTCAAGAAATTTGAAGGTTATAATATCTCAAAGATCTTAGATTTAATATTTTCTGAAGAAAAAAAAATACATTGTAGATAGACAAGGAAAAGAGATTGGTAAAAAAAAAAAAAAGAAAGAATATACCTCTTAGCTGACACATTAAAGGGAAAATGAACTTTAAACAGCAGAAAATTCTAAATTAAATAATAATCCATTTGTGGATAAAAGAAATACAGTGGCCTCATAACTGGCCTCAGATCAATCAGTAAGCATATTTATTAATACTATGCATCAGGCAATGTATTCAGCAAAAAAGGATTTTTATCCCTATACAACAGAAATTTATTTTGGTCCCTATCTCCAAGGAGCTTACAACATAGCTGGAGAAGACAACATATACATCTATATCACACATCATATATAATACATATACATTCATGCATGGCATACATACATGTCTACACATGATAAATTTAAAAGTAATTGCGAGGGGTAGGCACTAGCAGCTCTGGGAAACAAGAATTTAAAAGATGGTGCTTGAGCTAATTCTTAAAGTACCCTAGGCATTCTAAGAAGTAGAGGGGAAGGGGCATGGGGGGCAGTCAACACAAAGGCATGGAAAAGGGCCATAGAATATCATAGATAAGAAACAACTGAAGTACTTGACATGATAGTATATGTCTGCAATCCCTGCAACCTGGGAGATTGAAGCTGGTGAATTGCTTAAATTTGGAAGTTCTGAGCTTCAGTGTTTCTAAAGCCAATAAATCTGGCACCAATATGGTTGGTCCATGGAGATGGGAGCTACTATGCTTCCTAAAAAAGAGATCAACTAGCCCAGGTTGGAAAGAAAGCAGATCAAAGCTTCCAATGAATGGGTGCTGCATTTCCAGTTTGGGGAAGATGGATGGATGGAAGGAAGGAAGGAAGGAAGAAAGGAAGGAAGGAAGGAAGGAAGGAAGGGAGGGAAGGAGGGAGGAAGGAGGAAGGAAGGAGGGAGGAAGGGAGGGAGGAGGGAGGGAGGAAGGGAGGGAAGTTTGGAGAGGGAAAAAGAAAGAAAGAAAGAAAGAAAAAGAAAGAAAGAAAGAAAGAAAGAAAGAAAGAAAGAAAGAAAGAAAGAAAGAAAGAAAGAAAAGGAGGAAAGGAGGAAGGAAGGAAGGAAGGAAGGGAGGGAGGGAAGGAGGAAGGAAGGAAGGAAGAAGAGAAAAGAAGAGAGGAAACAAGAAGGCTAATTTTGCTATATTAGAGTACATGTGATGGGAAATAATGTTTGGATGGGAAATAATGGAAATAATCAATTAAAAATTATTAAGCACCTTCTATATGCCAGGCACCATGCCAGATGTTATGGATAACAAACATGAATTAAATAATCATTACACACAATGCATTTATATTCCAGATTGAAAAGAAGGATAATTTGGGGACAGTATTTCACTATCTAACATGGGTTTACACTGGGGCTTCCAAAAGTTATTAAAGCTTAAAACTATACTAACACTTTTAGGACACTTTATATTTAATTGAGTTTCTGCTTTAATTCCCCTTTCCCTCTTCCCCAACGCCCCCTCCCCCTCCACCGGTGTTCATTCAATACCTCTTTAAAGAAAAAAAATCTCTGTCTTGGATCATATGCATAATTTTCTAATCAAGACCTACTGGTGTAACTGTCTGCATTTGACCTTTGGTTTCTAGTTCACACTCCCCATTTTGTTGCACTTACATCCAGTACTTGGATACCTGATTTTGGTTTCTTCTATGAACAAGCAGGAATCAGGATACTATTTTCATTTACTAAGCAATTAACAGAACAGACTTTGGTTATACAGCCAACCACGAGGTATATTGTCCTAGTTTTATGTTCCATGACAGGTGATATTTTTCACAAGGATTTACTCCTTTCATATCTATTCTCATGACGCTTTAAGGTCCTTCTGGTCCTCTGTGATGATGGTAAGAAAACCCAACTTTCAGAAATTGTGTTTTCATGCTTCCCAAATAAATTCTGATTTATTGGGTTGAACAGCTAGGTTTGTTTTGTTATCATGGTCACCAATAGACTAAGTTGGCTTCTTGATATACTCCCTGAAAAGTGTGTGTGTGTGTATGTGTGTGTGTGTGTGTGTGTGTGTGTGTGTGTGTTTAAGATACATTTTTATTAGGTGTATACTATCTTACCAATTCAAACTTCTCCAGGAAAAAAAAAATTCCACCATTTCCAATCTTCAGGTCCCCAGAGGACTTCATGTTACTCCTTAATTTCCAATAAATATGGAGGGGGGCAGAAGAGCAGAGGAGACAGAGAAACAAAGAGGAGAGAGAGAGAGAGAGAGAGAGAGAGAGAGAGAGAGAGAGAGAGAGAGAGAGAGAGAGAGAGAGAGAGAGAAGAGAAGAGAAGAGAAGAGAGAGAGAGAGAGAGAGAAGGGGGAGAGAGAGAGAGAGAGAGAGAGAGAGAGAGAGAGAGAGAGAGAGAGAGAGAAGAGAGAGAGAAGAGAGAGAGAGGACAGAGAGAGAGAGAAAGAAGAGAAGAGAAGAGAAGAGCAGAGAAGAGAAGAGCAGAGAAGAGAAGAGAAGAGAGAAGAGGAGAAAAGAGAGAGAGAGAAGAGAGAGAGAGAGAGAAGAAAGAGAGAGAGAGAGAGAGAAGAAGAGAGAGAGAGAGAGAGAGAGAGAGAGAGAGAGAAAGAGAGAGAGAGAGAGAGAGAAGGAGTAAGAAGGGGGAGACAATGGGAGAAAGGAGTTCCAATAATACCAAAATTGATATTATTATAATACCAAAATTGATATTATTAAGTCTTAAAAAGCCTAATGATACTGAATGATTACAAACCTGCTGATTTGGGGCTTATTTCTATGCCATGGTTGGAAATATTACTGTTAGAAATATTCTTGTTATACACTGTTTCACCCCAGAAAATACTATTTGTGATTAGTTGTTCTTTATGACTACAGTTATACATATTTACATATATTAATAAAGTGTACTTCCAGCCACTCTAATGAGAATGAAAATAACTTACTAACAACAAAACTGAGGACACTGAACTAATATATAATACTTCAGAAAATAATACTATGTATTCTTCAGTCAAGACTAAAATACATACAAATATTTCATTCCTTAGGGAGTTTTTACTCTTACACCAAATACAAATATTCTCTTGCCCTAAAACAAGAAATAAACCTCAAAAAATTCTGCTAAGGTTCTTAAAAACAACCTTTTTTATTTTAAAGTTAGTTATCAAATTTAATGACCCGTAACTGGCAGTCACTGGCTTCCAAGTTTTCTGTCCTCCCTTTCTTTGTAAGATAGAGCTTCAAAACACTCAAGAAAGTTGACTGAATCTCAAGTCAAACCTTATGAAATCATGTTTTTGGCAACATTTCTAGCTTCCTACATCCTACAAACATCCTACAAACTACAGATAGTTCCAAGACTATAATACATCACTGACAATGCTGGAGGGAGATTTTGGGGGAGAGAAAGGATACCATGGGATGGGGGTGGGGCACAACAAAAGAAAGACAGCAGGGAGGGAAAAAGGAAAAGAATACATGTTCTACTATGCCCCGACTTTAGAAACCCAGTATAAGAACTTGTTCAGATTACAGCGAGCCCATCAATTAGAGACATCAATATATTTCCCTTCAAGCTCAGCTTTACTTCTTTGGCATTAATGGAACCAAGTATTTATCAAATTATCATAGGAAAGTCTGAGTTATGTGCTGCAATGAAGAAAATTGGCTACATATAAGATACTCAGTAAGACTATATATATATATACACATACACTTAACTATCAATCCATTTTTTAAAAATACTTCTGCATTTGGGGTTTTGAAACCTTAACTCTTTGACTATATCATTCTATGTATGTTATAAATTCCTAAAGCCTTACTTGAAAGCAAGATTTTAAAATATTATTTTACTCTTGAAACCAAAGCCTACTAATCAGTTATATTTTAATTTTCTACATAGGAAATTGGGCTAGCTCTTATTTTTGGATAGTGCGTAACCATGCTTCTCTACTCTCTCTTGAAACCCCACTCAGAATCCAAGTTGAGAGTGGCTAAAAACACTCACAGTAAATGCATATAATAAAGTTAGTTATAATTATGGAATATATTTTATCTTAAAAGAATATCCAAGTAATAGTTTGAAACCTAGCAGAAATAATCACATGTAAGTTCCATATAAGAAAAAAAAAATGTGAAGTGTGACACTGAAGTTTTTTTTAGCATAATGTATTATTAGTTTGGACACTGTTAACTGGGTTAACAAAGTATTGAATTTTGTTTTTGTAGAAAATATTCTAATAAAATAATAAAAATCCAAGGTTTTGTCCTTAACGTTTTGCTAGTAACTCTATACATTGTCTCCTTTAGCAACCTCATTTACCTCCATGACATCAATTACTACCTCTATGCATATGAGCTCTAAATCTGTATCTCCAACTCCTCTAATTGCCAACGAAATTCTTGCCTGAGTCTCAGAGGACCCTCAAACTCTACATATCCAAAATTAAGATTTTTCTCTTCCCTCTGAAACCAGTTCTACCCTCCTTATAATATCACTATTTCTATTAGAGGCACTACTATTCACCTAGTATCGTCAATAACAAATCCATGACATCTTTGAACCTTCCTTTTCCCTCATTTCTTATATTCAACCATTTACTAAATCCTATTAATTCTATCTCTAGAATATCTTTTACATTCATCCCCACATTCATCACTATTTCTACCTTCATCACCCTCATTAATGTCCTCATTACCATCCACTTGGACTAGAGTAATGGCCTCCTAACAGGTCTTCCCATCTCTAATCTCTTTGCCCTCTAATCCATCCTTCATACTGCTACTAGAATAATCTTCTTCATTCATGGGTAACCTCTTCAGTGGCTTCATATTGTACATAGAGTAACTATTAAAACCCCTCTATTTGGCTTTTAAGTCCCTGTCTACAAATCCAGCACTTTCCTCTATAGTACCTTTCCCATCAGCATATATCATTATATATTGTAATTCTCTACCTGCATACTTTGTCTTCTTATTTGACTCTAAGCTACATGAAGACAAACTTACCTAAATTTATGTACTAAATCCATAAAAATTTATTGACAATAATATATGCTAGATCTTAGTATCTAGTATATAGTATCTTCAAGAGTAAATACCCCCAACTTCTCCAAATGATCATATGGCATGATATCTAAGACTTTTACCACTTGGTAGTCTTTTCTGATTTCTCTACAGCTTATCAATGTCTCTTTCATAACGTGAAACATAGAGCTTAACTCAATACTCTAGGTTTTGTCTGGTCAGAGAGGAGAATGATATCACTATTACCTTCCCTCCTTGTATATATGTTCTCTTTCCTAATGTAGGCTAAAATAAAATCAATCTGCTTAATCTATTAGTGTTAATATAGTAGTTTAATAATATATTGAATTAAGAAGGGATTTCAGAGATCACTGACTATAGAGTGGGAAACTGAGCCCAAGAGAGGTGAAATATTGATATGCCTGTCTTGTGCCACATACCTAATCATGACAGGATCTAGATTTGAATCTAGATCTCTTGATCCTATGAATGTTTCACAAGCCTAGTTAAAACTTGCTGTTAGAATCACACAAACATCTATCTTTTACTTTTCTCTCTTAAGTAAAGGGCTTTGAGTTTACTCATTCAGAGATATAGCTTCCCTGAATAAATAATAAAACAAAAATTCTGTGAAGTAGGTTTGAGTATGATTATTTTCATGATACAGGTCAGGAAACTAATGTTTGCCAAGTTTTACCTAAAGTCATAGGGCTAGCATATGATGAACTAGGATGTATGCCTAACTTGCATGATTCCAAGCTTCTTCTGCCAAAATACATTACTTCTCTGTTAAACTCCACCTAGTCAGGAAAGAGAGATTCTATCTATTTTGGCCAACTGGAATAAAGCTCCTCAGACTGCTCAGCTTCAATATGTTCTCTCTCTATTTTGTCATAGTTATTTTCTTTTAAAAATCATTTGCCATTGTCTCTCCCCATCTCCATGCATTTTCCTCTTAAAGCATAACAACATTTTTTTCTTCCTTTTCAAAGGATCATAGGATTTAGGAGCTGAAATTGTCCATTAGATTTATCTAGTCCAAAAAGTGACCAAGAATTCTACACAGCCTCCCCCCAAAATAGTTGTTCAGTCATTCATTGCTCAAAACCTCTGAAATCCAGAGTGCAGACACCTGACTACATTTTTCCAGGAAGGGGATATCCACTGGCTCTATTTGTAAATAACTTGATTCATTATTCTTCAATACGTTAGTTAGAAGCTGATAATAGAAAAACAAAATCTCAGGAATTAAGAAGCTATGTCAAAGATGTGAAATGTTGGCTGATCCCTTAGAAGACAATTTCCCAAACCAATTTGACTATGGGATACTTTAAGTGAAAATCCATAAATGTGGGTAGGTTTTCCTGGAAGTATAATCATTCAGAAGAATGTGGAACAGATACATTCTAAAGCAAAACAGAATAAATTTAGCCTACTTTCCTCCTGATAATTACCCACATGTATAATAAATATTTTTTATATAATCCAAAATATCATTGCTGCTTAAAAAGTCTCATGGGCTTGTTGATTTACAAATAATAATATTACTCAGTCCATACATGAGAAGGAATTTTTCCCAAAAATAAAAGTTACATCAACGCTCTGGACCTTAGAACCAGGGGGATTATATTCAAATTCAAATTCAAATTCCTTGTTAAGTGCATTTTGGGAAATGCACTAAACCTCTCTGTCCTTCAACTTCCCCATGTGCAAAATGAGAAATTTAGATGTCCTATTCTTTAAGGGTTTCTCCTAGATATAAAGCTTTAGAATTCCTATTCAGTGCTATACATATCTCGCTTCTTTAACACCACAGATTTCTACATTTATTCTTGCTATGCCAAGTGTCTACCTTTCTGCAAGGCCATTCCCTCAAGTTCAGCCAAGTTAGTACTTTTTGGACTCAAGGCAAAGATCTTTGTCTCACAGTGGCCATCATTTTGATGTCTTGACTAAGTCCCACTTGATTGGATCTTGAGGCAACCTGGTCTCCCTTGTGCCTTATGCAATAACCAAAAATGAAAGCTCTATACTTTATATTGGAAACATTTTTCTGCTTCATATCATCCAGATTCACTTCCCAGCTTGCATCATCCCTTCCCCAGACCCTCCTACCTCCATATAATTACTACTGATATTATTTTTTCAAGGACTCTCAAATTAGATTCACCAATACACATTGGTTCCATAGAATACAGCTGAGGAGTTATTTAAATAATATTTTTATTTCTATAGATAGAATGGAATATGAACATGTTATCTATCCTAATACCTATAGGTTTTAATAGAAACCTATACAAAATGTATAGTGTGATGCAACTTTTGTCATCTTTATAACTGATATTCTGTTAATGAAGACAAGTTGTTAATAATAGCCTGACATCCCCCTTTACATTTTAAAATAATATACAGGATCATATCATAGCTGGGGAAAAAACTTTAGAAGTTATCTAATAATTGCCTACTCCCCACATTTTACAGATAAAGGATTTGAGGTCTGGGAAGATCAAGTGAATGAGGGACATAAAGTAAAAAAGAGAAATGTATTTGAACCCAAGCTCTCAGATTCTAGAGATAATGCCCTTTCCATTGCACCACAGTTCTTATTATTTTCTCTTCCTAGTGAACATGACATACAAGCAGTATTTGGCAATGAAAACATATCACCCCTGTTCTCTGAACAAATGTGGTCTTTTCAGTTCATCTTTAAATATACATATCCATTCTGCCATTTCTGAATACATAGGACAGGATGTATTCCTTGTCCCCTTTTCTAGACCCCTGGCTTTTTCCTTATTCCATCTTTTCTTTTGTATAAGACTTAACTTTGTTGCTATAACTCTTATGTCAACAGTGACCCAAGAAATGGATCAAACAGATGTGCTATGAGGGAAGTAGGCACTGTAGTCTGCCCAGGAGCCCATTTCCCAGGGACTAACAAATAACTGCCTTATTTTCAAGCAACCACGGCTCTTCCAAATTTGAACCAATGTTCTTGAGTATAATGTGTTTGAATACAAGTAGTTTTTTTTCTTTCAAGGGAGATTTCAAAAATTTCACTCAATGTTTATGATTTTAATTCTCAAGGAATACTGTTTTTAGAAACTGATTTTTTAAAATCAATATTAAACCTAATACTATTCTTGAAAAGAGATTAAAACCTCTCTAGAGCTATTAGAATTAAATTAAGTCCCCAGGTTCAATCATTTCTTAGATACCCTGAAGCAAAAAAGTTGACATATCTTAGGAAAGTAAATAGTTGTCCCTTTCCTCATTCATAGAATCTCCTATTTTCAGACAGTTGTTCCCTTAGTAACTTTTAGTTAAAAAATATAGGGACTAAAGAAAGCAAACAAAATTGATAGGATGAATAAAGACAGAAAGGGTTTTATTTTTTCCTTATTGCTTCAGATTTTTTTTATTAGATCAGAACTTTAATGGATTTAAAAGACTGGTCAGACTTCTGGATCACACAAATATACACACAACATTCAAAAAATGGAAATAATATTTGAGGCGGACCAATGTGACACGATCTCAGCTGTTGTTCCTAACATTGGTGTGGAACATCATTCTATTTGTATGGTATTATTTCAGATTTCCCGATTTTAAAGTGCAGGTACTGAAGTTTTTTAAAATGCTCTTGTTCCACCTCAAAAAAAAAAATCTTTAATTGTTCCAGAAAGCCAAAGCTCACTTAAACTAGCGCATCCCAGGCTAGAGCCAGCATAGCCCTGGCCCTCACAGACACTTCTTTCCCCTATGCCTCTGGCTCCATTTCATTTTTGAGAAGAGAAAATTGTTTTATCCAACAAGGAGGCAACATTTGCCCCATTTTTAATATTTCAGACTGACTTTTTAACCACTCAAAAATGCAGTTTGTTTTATGTAGGCGCAGCCTGAAGCAAGTTTATGATGGAAGTGAGAGAGAGGGTCTCTGAGGGCATGGTTTTCAGCTTGTTGGTGCTTCAGTTCTCAATGGTTAATCACTATACACCAGCCTCAGCAACTGTTGACACAAAATAGGTGGAGATCAGGTCTGTGCAAGCAGAAAATACCAGAAAGGCAAACTATATGTAAACACACTTCAGACAGATTTGACAAGAATAGACCTAAACCTGACTTGCTAGGAAACAGTGAATTCCCCTTTCTGCTAGGGCTGTTTCCCCTAAGACAAATTTCTTTTCAAAAGAAAAATAGTAACATTTTAGTACTGAAATGTGTTTACAAAAGGCAACTGAGCTGTTTGTCCCTTTGATTCACATGGTGTAAGCTTAGAATATGCTCCTACATGTAGAACCTGTGTAACGTCATCAAACTCTTCTTCAACTTGGAGCTGAGCCAATTTTTTAAAAAAATGAAATTCAAAAAGTTATTTTTTTCTGACCCATAAAACTTATGCAAAAGAACAAATGTATAACATTTAAATTGTCTTTTAATCTTATCTGACACCTGACAACCCATTAGTTATAGATTATTAATGCATTGATGAAAAAAGTTTGTCAGGTACAAAATTACTGTAGAAAAAGATTGAATGCCTGAGGAAAAAACAAATTTTGCTACACAATAACTTTGGAAATACCAAGCCCATTATCTGTCATGCTCTTCTCACAGAGATATATAGCAAACTGCTAAAAGAGCAACTGATTTATGTTTATTAGCAAGTTTAAAATGATATAACATGTTTTTTCATGTCTTGTGATATTTAATTTCATACAGCATATGTTCAACAGTTAACAATTTGCTTGTCTGAAATGTAGAAAAGTATTTTTTAAATTGATTTTCTGTTGACCTTCCAGCATCCAAGGAGGTGACTGTTTTACTTCTGGGCAATCTAGATCAGGTTCACTCACGAGAGGCAATGAAACAGTAGAGCATTGGGCAGAGTCAGGAAGAACTAAGTTCATATCCAGCCTCAGACACTTACTACTTGTATCACGACAGGTAAAGCACTGAACTTCTGTCTACCTAAGTTTCCTCTTCTATGAAATGAAACTAATAATAGCACTTAGCTCTCAGATGGATTGTGAGCATAAAATGAAATATCTGTAAAACACTTTGTAGACTTTAAAATGCCATGTAAAGGTTTAGCTATTATGAATATCAGCTATTACCAAACAAGCTTCACCCTAATGTTTTAATTTACCATTTATCTTCCACCTTATAGTTATTTCCCCCTTTCTCCAAATTATATAAAAACAGAGGATTTGGAATTAAAGACCTTAGAGCTCTTCTCATTTTACAGATTTGTTATTGGAAACAATTTAAGTGACTTCCTCTGTCACAAAGTTAACCAAACTAGAACTCATGTCTCTTTGCTCCCCACCTTCTGTAGTTTTCAATAGGTACCACAGCTCTTCCCCTTAGGCTGTCTTTGAATTATATATTTGCCCGGCAATTTGAAAGAAACTTTACTAAAGTCTTAGAATGACCAGCAATCAGTCTCTGTAAGTGGGCTATCTTCAATCCTAATTTATCTCTTCCTTCTTAAAATAATATGACTCCACTGACACTTGTAATATCTTCTTTAGCAAATACAGCCAAATTATAGCAAAATGAAAATATAAAGTGAAGAGGCTGAATATTTGTAATTAGGAAGACTGAGATGATATGTTGCAAACAAGCGATATAATGAATTAGTGAGTAATAAGAGGCAATGGCTGACCTATACACTAAGTGCAGACCACACCACATGGACCATTGACTTTCCCCTTGGCTTACTTGGGATCATGGCTACTTTTTGATATAGATGTAAATCTGTCTCCCAACTAATTTAATTCTCTTTCTCTCTCTCTCTCCTGGGCCCCTGCTAATTCTGAGGATCCTTGATTTATGGATGTGCTCTAAGGATTTCTGAAGGTGCTCTAATAATTGAAGAGTATCTTTCTGCCCATTCAGAGATTTGTGGTCTTGGGCTGCCTCCCTAGAAGTTCTAGAAGGTGGCAGAGATAACTCAAGGAAGATAAGAAGCAGTTAGATGATACTATAGACAAAAAAATCTGTTTCTTATCTCTTAAACCCTTCCTCTTCACATAGAATATAAGGCCCCAGGGATGAAAAGGAGAATATTTCTCCATTTACCATGGTTCAAGAATACCCACCACCTTTGGATGGGAGGTCTTCAGGTACTTTGGAGTATTAATGAAGTGATCTGCACAGCACAGACAAGGCCCTGTGTAAACTTGTGATGCAAAAACAGACAACTTAGTACACTGTAACTGGCTATGAAACCATTTTCAAAGAGGATTGTTTTACTGGAAATTTAAAAATCTGCAGACAAAAGCAGTGTCTTATGATGAACTCCTAAGATTCTCTGACATGACAATACCTGATGGTTTCTAAATTCACAGCTCTTCTCCCTGCGAGCTATTTGCTCAGCTTTTCTAATAATACCTTGGTTTCTGGCAGCTCTCCAGGACTGTCTCAGGCAATATGCAAGCTAAACATTTTTTGACTGATTTCAATATTTTTTTATGAGTAACTAGACAGCATTTTATCTAGTGAGCATTACTGATTGCTGTAATCTAAGCACAGAGCAAGAGACTGTAAACATAATGTTATTATTACAATTGACATTCAAGGTGAAAGGCATAACAATTAGCTAAGGCTCCGCGGAAAAAAATTAAATAAAATGAGGTTGGGGCTATTCTATTTTCTTCTTTTAAAAAAAAAAATACCGCACCTGTTACTACATTGTTCAGTTAGAAAAATCTAACTCAAATTTCAGCTACACAAGTTCCTAAGGATACAAAACCTAGGATCACCTGCTTAACAAAATTACTTTTTGTGCACTTGCTCTATCCCTGGATAATTCCCAGATAAGGAAGGTTTACTAGATCTCACTTTCATTTTCTTGTTGAATAACAAACATATTACACTGTACTTCTTACATGGTACATCTTTTTCTACATGCTTTCCTTGCTTTTCTGTCATGCGTCTGCTTAACTTTATTGACAAAACAATCTATGCTTAATGTTTAAACAGCATCTGTAAATGTATTATTAAATTATAGTGGGAAGAAAAAGCAGAACAATTCTCTGGAACCCCATGACCTCTGATTGATTTTTGGATCACAGAAGTTGAAGGGATAATTTGTGAATGTTTTAACATTTACAACTAAACAGGCACCTACAGTTGCTGGATCTCTGATGACTTATAAAAGTGTTTCATAGATTACTGCAATGATTCAAAGAGAAATCTGACCTTTACTATTTTGAGCTGTTTACGATAATAAAACAGATTCTATTTTCTTAAAACAAACTCACATTCTACCTGCCAGTAGTATAAAACTGCTAAAGATAACATACTTTTTACTGGTAATAAATGGGAAGCAATGCCTGAATGCTCTGCAGTTTTGAAGGCAGTAAATGAAGGAACTTAGGAAATCTGGTATGAGCACTAAATCTGTGAACTGTGCCAGAGTACAAGTTCTCATACAATGACACCTCAGATGTTAAGATGCTTGGTGGAATTTTATATACATATTGATAGAGAGTGATTTTCTCTCCACACACAGATTGTATTTCATATATGATAGACTTTTACACATAAAACCCACATTGCCTACTCAGAGCATAAAGAAATAATCTTTTAACATTATTTCCTTAATGGCAGAGGGTTTGACTGGGGAAGTAGTAAACAAGAAAACTGTCAAGATTGTTCAATAACCTCTGGACTAGATCTCTGCTGAGTTAATAAGTGATTGTATCTCACCTGCTGAATGGTTCAATCAGAGAGCTCAACCTTTTATCACAAAAAAGAAAGAACCTTTATTTTCTACTCTCTCCTTTGAATTTTCCTGTCTATAATATTTGGTATGTACATGTATTATATATATATATAATGTTACATATGTGTGTGATATTGGTACTATACATACACACACACACACAAAACACACACACATATTTTGTTAAGGTTGTTATTATTATTCAATCATTTTCAGTTGTTTTTGACTCTTCATGATCCCTTTGGAGTTTTCTTAGGAAAGATACTGGAGTGATTTCCCATTTCCTCCTCCAAGTCATTTTATAGATAAGAAAACTGAGGCAAATAGGATTAAGGGACTTGCCCAGGGATCACACACCTAATAAGTGTCAGGCTAAATTTGAACTTAGGAAGACTGGCACTCTATCCACTATACCACCCAGCTGCCTTCACACATACATATACATATTTATATATGTGGTATTTATAAATACATATGCGGTATTTTATTTTCCTGTTCTTCACTTAAGATTTAAATTTTAAAAAGTGCTATTGGCCAGTGTAGGAGGACTGTTTCTCTTCTTTCTATTAAGGTTCTGCCTAAACAATTGTGAGGGGTTTGAAAACACTACTCAATCATCCTAAAATAATATCTGATTTAAATTAAAATGATAAAAAGATAGACATCTTAATGAGTAAAACAAACTTCTAGCTTAATATTTAATAACCTTTCTCTGCTTATACAACAGAATTGTCTGCCAACTTTTAAAAAATAAAGGCAGAAGAGAAAAAAATAAAACTATCATTGATCATCTTTTGAGTGATTACCACATAATGGGAAGAGGAAGGTAAAGCATATAAATAGAATATAGATATAAATATGTAGTGTATATGTGTGCAAATATAAAGATATCTATTCATATATGTGTGTATGCATGATACATATATATCTGTATATCTATGTATGTAACTTTGTGAATCTCCCATACTTGTGAACTCCAATGAGTACTTAAATACTTCTTGATTATATGAGCTCTCTAAAGGTGTGAACACAAACATTGTATCAATTCCATTGAGTTAACACTAGGATTCCAACAATGAATATATAATTTCTATTAAAAATCATGATAGTAAGTCCAGGCCTATACTGATAGGTAAAGTCAAGAATTTAATCAAATATTACATAATTACAATAAAAATATAACATTTTGGTCTGAAGTTATCCAGATAATTATCTCAGTTCTCACATAATTTACTAATATATATAAATGGGCCAAGATTATTTTTTGGTAAATTTTACAATCGATAAATAATACCCCAATCACTGTAACAAATACTGATGAACCTTTTGGGGTTCATTTATTTCCCTCTTTGACTAGTGCTCTAGTCAGAAAGCAATAGCTTACAAAAAATATTTCATTTTTACACCAGATTTTCTCTTAAATTTGGAAATGTCTTTCTGCTTTTTATTGAACATTCCATTCTCTTTATTCTATGAACAACTATTAACCAAGAGAAGAAAAACAAGATTTTGAGCTCTTCCAGCTCATATTTCAACAGTGCTTTTAGGCATACAATGCACTTTCCACTAACAACTCTATGAGGTAGTTATTGCAATTATCATTATCTCTATTTAATAAAGGACAAAATAGATTCTGAGAGATAAGTAATTGTTCACTATCATCTATCTAGCAATAAACACTTAGAATTTTAACCCATCCTAGTCAGATATAATTGGAAGGACTTTAGAGTAAATCCTACTACAGAACGAAAGGAAGACTAAAAGAGAGAGAATATAATCTTCAGTCCTAAAATTCACATATTACTGTTATAAACTCTAAATTTCTATTCTGGGCTAATTATCTAACATGCATTTATATTTTTCTTGCACATTATATGTATTCCCATATGCTATGTTGCTGCCAATAATTTATGACTGATCTGTACCCAGGCTGCCCTTCGGCATTTTATTTAATCTCTGCAACAGTGATTTACAATGAATCATCATTACTTTAAAAAAAAATGCACATGTGTGTTAACAAGTTTTGAGGAATCTAAGAAGGATGACAAAAAAATTAGAAGATTGCTGCTGAATAACATGATAGTACATTAACAAAACAAAACAAAACACCAATGTAAAATTGATGGGATTTTTTTCCTCCAGAAATAAGCAAGTTAAGTTCTCTTTAAATGAATGAGATTTTTAAATACCAGAAACCTTTTACTTTGTCCTCTATCTTGAAGGGAAAACAAAAACTCCTCAGTGATTATTTTCCTTTTTTAGTCTTTGAATGTGATATTCTGTCATATCATTAGTCTTCTTACTATCTTTTCTGGATGTTCTCATTTTCAGCTCATGGAACCTTTAAAACCAGAACCAAAGACTGGAATGACATTTTTTCACCAAACATGAGTAAAAACACTCCTGCTCTTCTAGGCAAATTCAAGTGATTTGGAGAAAATTCCACAAACAATGGATTTATATTTGAAACAACTGTCAAACAGTGATAGACAAGCCAAACTTATATGTATGTTTTTATAAATGTGTATGTATCATATATTTACATTAAATAGTAATAATCAGATGCTGGGTTCCTTTTCTTAAAGAGAAAAAAATCTTCACATGCTTAAATTAACATGTTTAAAACTTTAAATGCTAGTGAAATTTACAGTATAGTTTACTATACTTTAAAATTTACTTCAAAACTTAAAAAAAAAACTATGACTTTGAGAAATCATCTAAGAATTTTTGTCTGTCTCTTTTTCCATTGATAGCATTAGAAACAAAAACAGATTAAGCAACTTTTCCTCTAGATTTCTGATTCTTAATTTGATCTGGGAAATAAAGAAAAACAAAAGAAAAGAAAATATCCCCATTGCAGCATTTCTATAGAGTTCAGGAAAATGGCACTGGTAACTTTCTCAGATTTACTAAAAACCTAGCCTGTTCTTTCATCCACAGGAAATGTCCCATAAGATTATTATTGCCCATGAAAACCTGCTTACAAGAGAACTGTTTCACTGGTAGCTAAGTTTATAGATTGAGTTTGCTAGCAACCGTAAGGAAGAGAGGAGATGATGGTATGTGCCAACATATCACCTGAATGAGAGAGTATATTTCGTCTTGCTCAAAGAGGGAGTTCACTATGCTCTTTTCCCTTAATCTTGGAGCATTTCTCAGGGGGCATTTTAAGTTCATGTGAGTCCTATATGGTATAAAAGTACCCAGCAGTCAGCTTAAATTGGAAAAATATGCAAATGTAGAAGCTGACCTAGAAAACATGTCTACCCCAAACATTTTAAAAGATGGGTCAAAATCTGTGATTGTTAAAGTGCTTAAAAAAATAAGATGCCATAGTAATTCACACACACACACAGACACACACACCAGCTAAATAACACGTTTAGATACTACACCCAGCACTCTGTTGTCTATCCTCTAACTAAAAAGGATGGGGGAAAAAAGGGATCTCCCAAGGCTGCTGTAAGGTCACTGAAATTGATAACCCTTACAAGCAATGCTTGTGTGAGTCTGTCTGTGTCTCTCAGATAGGGCACTTTGTAAATTAATCCTCCAAAGGCAAATATATTGTAAGTAGCTCGTTATCTCCAAAGTACTAAATTGAAGAATACATGGGATTATATTGACAGAAATTACATTTTCTGTAATGGGGTTTAATATATCTGAAATCTCTCCCATAGGCTCCTAGTCTCTCTAACGGAGAAGGGTTTGTTAATGTAGGTGCATTGGACATTTACAGCAAATTTATTCACTAAAATGGATTAGGCCATGTAATCAGTGATTCAGCAATATTAATCTCTGACATTTATTGAATGAGGAAAAAAAATACTTTTGTCTTTAAACTGGAATTCCATGGAATCTATTCGGCTCTTTAGACTTTCAGCCTTTAACCTTTTCTGCGTTTTACTTTAAAATAGACAATGTATCTCAATCATAAACACTAATCTAAAAATATTAATACAATTAATTTGTTATATTTATTTTATAAGGTATTCAATTTCTAAATCCTTCAAAGAGACGCTCTGGGTTATATTATAAAATTTGCTTTCAATATACTCACAAAATGGCAATAATAAATCATACTTTTTCAAAGCCTTTTTGCTTCACTGATATATGTCAGTATGATGTTGCCTGGCACTTAGTACTTAATCTTGGCCTTCAAAAATTCAGAACTTAAATATCAACTTGGGAATCAGACCACTTACCCCTCAAGGGGATCAGGATTTAAGTAACCTTCTTCAAATAGAAATATTAAGAATTTCTTTCTTTTAGTATTTTGGTCATTTAGAAAAAAGTTTCCTTGACTGGTAATAAAAGAATCTAGGTTCTGTTGATTCATAAATGTAAACTTGGCATAAGAGATGGTAAATTTGAGGGTTCTCTAGTAAACACAGAATTCAATATTTCTTGAGTTGCTGATTATTCTGAGGGAGGAAAGTTATCCTAATTCTTTCTGGACATTGTTTATAGTTGCTATTTGAAATGTATGCATTTTAAAAAATGAGAATAAATACATGATGCTCTCCATGCCTGTATTAAAATTCTTCAGTGGCTTCTGTCAATGAATGTAGACCGTTTTCACCTTTGCATCAACAAACCACCAGGGAAAGCTGCAATGACTGGGCGTGTCTTCTTAATGCAAAACATTAGCTGCAGGTTGCCAGAGGCTCGAATACTGATTATGTGTAAACGTCAAATTACTTACCAATTGTTCACTTGAAGTATAGTGAGGCCTGTGTCTTGTGCCAGCTGCTTTTTCTGTTCTTCAGAAGGGTAAGGATGCTGAAAGAAAACAAAAATATATGTGTGTATCAGACAATATTTAGGCCATTTTGTCAATAACCTAAGTGCCTAGTGAAGTCTGTAATTAAAGGTGAAAATGCTGAGGTGTGTCACTCTTATTAATGGAATACTACATCATCTAATTAATGGCAGTAAAAGACAAGCCAATTACAAAGATTACTGAAGTGTATAAATAGCTACTTAGGATACTTGCAATACCTTGATACTGAATTTATCCTTAATGGGTTTATATTTGTTGCAATTCAAAGTTTAGTACAGTATTTTCCACATGCACATGAATCAAAGTTGGAATCTAGTGGTTTGTCTTGCTTTACTTTGTATTAAAATGGTCAAAATTCAGACTAGTTTTGGGACACAAATCTGCCAATTATTTATAAAAGTAGAGGGAACCTTAAAGATCATCAAATTCAGCTCCTACATTTGACAGATAAAAAATTATTGAGGCTCACAGAAGATATCAACATCCAAGCCATTACTTCTTATATTATACTCCATTGCTACATATAAATGTCCATAATTAGAATAACCATCTTTTTAAAAAAAGGCAACTATTTTGTCTTGTGTTCAGTATTCCAAAAATAAACTTCAACTAATATATCTAATTTTTGTGTCAATAAATGCTGGAATCTTCAACATCATTCAAAATAGGAGAAAAGGCTATAATCAATTTGTTTAAGAATAAATAGTAGAGCCAAATGTGACTCAAAATAATACATAAACACAAATAAAAAATAAATACCAAATAAACATGTTACAATATCAGAAAAGGCAATATTTAAATCTACATTTTCATAAAATAAGTAATCCAAATAACTTATAACACAATCACACATATTATAAATCATAATTGCAAGCCCTATGTTTGAAATGAAAAGGATGGTAACAGTCAGAAATAGTTGTAAGTGTTCAGTTGTGTCCTACTCTTTGTGACCCCATCTGGGGTTTGCTTGGCAAAGATACTACAGTGCTTTGCCATTTCTTTCTCCAAATCATTTTGTAGAATAGGAAACTAAGGCAAACAGGGTTAAGTGACTTGCCCAAGGTCACATTAGCTAGTAAATTTCCAAGTCTGGATTTGAACTCAGTAAGATGAGTCTTTCTCAATCCAGACCCAGAATCCTCTGCCCTTTGTCACCTAGCTTCCCTTTATTAAGAATACATACATTATAGTCAAAAATCCTGTGATTGAAATGAAAAACTTGGCAACAGTCAGAAGACATGGGTTCAAATAAAAGCCCTGTCATTTGTGGTGACCGTATATCCTCAGGCAAGTAATTTCACCTTTTGTCACCATGATTGATGAGGGATTTCTTCACCTAGAGTATGTGAACTTGTTTTGTAAAAAATATATATATATATATATACATATATATATATGTGTGTGTGTGTGTGTGTGTGTGTGTGTAATATATATTCTTATAACAGTATTCCAATAGATTTGGTTTCTTTTATAATCCTATTTATTTGATTTTATGCATTAGAAAATATTATGCTGATGACTCCATCCAACTGCCAAAGGGATCTATGGCATAGAAATGGTTAAGAAGTTCTGATCTAGATAATCTCTAGAAGCCACTTCCAATTCTAAAAATGCTCAATTCTGAAATCTACATCTGAAGTGAAAAGAAGATCCTGAAAATATAATCTTTTCTATCACCATTCAATTAAATGAAAATTAATAACAACATCATATCCCAGTGAATTTTAGAGGTTAAAAAATGTTCAGACAAGCAATCCAGTCTTCTCTTAATTGTAAGTAAGGCAACCACAATATTGAATTTAACTGCCTGTGTCACCTAAACCAAATTCTGGTCCACTGAAGACTAATTAGCATAGTTTTAAATATCTGATGAGATGTGATTTTAGAAAATCATGTTTAATGACCACTTCTATATGTAATTGTAATCATGGCCTATAGGTGCACACATGGGGATTATTGTAAAAGGGGAAGGCAAGTATGAAAAGGAAACTTGATGTCTCAATTATTTCCATAAACATTGTAATTATCTTCGGTTTTGGCATTTAATCAATACACAGACAGTTACAATAAGAGTTTATATTTGCAGAATATGTTGCCTTTCTTTAAAAATCCTCCAAGTATTTTATAGATGAGATTTTAATTAACTGTCAGTTTTTCCCTTCTAATGTACTGTCACTCCCATTTCACAGATGAGAAAACTGATCAGGTGAAGAGATCTGTCCAGCATGTTTATATAAGTGATTGAGCTCCCGATTTCCATTGTAGTATTCTACAATGTATTCTACCTCTACATGTAGTATTCTAACTCTACATGAGTGAATGGCAAACTCTCTTATTACATAATCTGCATCAGCCCATATTGCTAGAACTAATTCTCTGTTGAAAAGTAGAAATAAAGACCATCATGAAAGACCATCAAAGACAATAGGATGTCTACAAGCCAATTATGCCATACTGTGTTGTTGTTCAGCTGTGTCTGACTCTTTGTGACCTTGTTTGGGGTTTTCTTGCAAAGATACTAGGATGGTTTGCCAGTTCCTTCTCCAGCTCATTTTACAGATGAGGAGACTGAAGCAAACAGGGTTAAGTGACTTGTTCAGGGTCACACAGCCAGTAAATGTCTGATGACAGATCTGAACTAGGTAAGATGAGTCTTTATGACTCCAGGAATCCACTGTGCCACCTATGCTATACTGGGATATGTCTTCAAAACTCTACCACAGGGACAACTAAGTGGCACAGTGGATAGAGCACCAGCCCTGAAATCAGGCGGATTCCTGCTTCACTCACGCTTCAGACACTTAATACCCAGCTGTGTGACCCTGAGCAAGTCACTTAACCCCAATTGCCCCAGCAAAAAGAAAAAAAAAAAAAACTCTACCACAATAAGAGGTATCCATGAAACTTTTTTTTAAGATAACAGAGTTGGTAAACCTTACAATGCAATGAGATAGTAAGCCACAGCAGATTATATGTTGGGGGTAGAATCCAAAAAAAGAGTGGAACTCCTGCTTCTGCCAATTCCTGGCTCTCAGAACATGGATGAGTCCCTTAAGCTCATTGAACCTCATAGGATAATACAGATTTAAAGTTGGAAGAGACCTCACACACACACACACACACACACATCTTACAATTGGGGAAACTGAGGCCCAGAAGGATAAGAGTCTTGCCCCAAGATCACATAGGTAGCATGCTGTTGTTCAGGCCATCATTGCTGTTGTTTTCCTAAATGAATAAGACTGGCCAAAATTAAGTGCCAGAATTATATAATCTTTAATAATAATAATAATAATAATAATAATGATTAAAGCTCACACTAAACCCTATCAAATTATATCAAAGTAGCAGAGGATGGAATTTGAACCTAGGTACTCTGATTTCAGATTCTTGCATATTTATTTCTAAAATGGTGATACTAAGGCAGCCCTAGCATCTTTTTCACAGAGTAGTTGTGAGACTCAAGTGAGATTGTGTGTGTATTTATACATATATACACTCATATATGTATGTTTATTCACTATATATGTGAGTATGCATATATACATATACAACATTGCAAACCTAATTCTTATTAATTACTGGAAGACTATAGGAGACAGTGATTGGATCATAAATTTAGAATCTAGTTTAACCTCCTCTTAAATATGAGGAAGCTGTGGTCAGGAGGGATGAGCCAGCACACTCAGAGTGATATGGAGGGTTAAGGACAGAACTAAATTCTGAATCCCAGTTATCTGGTGCCAAGCTTGTGCTCCTGCCTCTATGCCTCTGCTCAAACTAAAGTTATCAATCAAGAGCTAAAGATTTCATAAATACAGTAGGTTAAATTTAAATCGCATCATATGTCTATGGCTTCATATTTGTACTTTCTTTTCTCTTTTGTGGAAACACATTTTACAGTAGAATAAGAATATTTCAAAAACTCAACTCCCACTGGATAAAGGCATCCCACAAATACAGAGACCAAAGAAATCTTTTATTCTATCACTAGAAAACACTATACTGCAGCTCAATGTATATAATGGCTGCATTTCCATGGTGAGTCTCCAAGACTCTCATAGAGATATATGCATCTTAATATAAATATATACCTTATATTTTCAAATGATAGCCTAACACAGTATCACCATAGAATTTCAAGTTAGCAACAGTTTTATTCATAGCTCTGTTGGCCAACCAGAACACAGACTCACTTTTAAATTATACAGTTGTTACATCCAGTTATAACATCCCCTGTATAAAGCATTTATCATTTAAAGACCAGCCTTATGGCATACACATGATTTTCTGCCTATAGCATTTTCTCCCTTAAAGTTTTTCATTTCTTTTGGAAGTCATTGTAAAAGAATTTCAGTGTGCTCAATAAATATGTCAGTATTCTCTTTTAGTTTACCTTGATAGCTATATTTTTGCCCTATCTTATTATCTGTCTTAATGTTATGACCAGAACTGGATAAAAATTAATATTTATGCCATTTATCTTTAGTTACATTTGAAATGGAGAATTGTTACAGTAATTTATTTGTGCTGTGTTTTCAGGAGTGTTTTTGCATGCCTGTTTGTGAGCAAGTTCATATACATACTTATAAAGCCAGTGAAATTCACATTTTATTTATGCAAGCATTGTCCAGAAAATCCCCTTTGAATCATTAGACTGACCAGAATCATTAAACATTCAAAGAGTCCTAATATGCTACTCACAATCTCAAGTGCAAATCTGTGTTGTTTCTTCATGTGGCTTAGTTTCTGATTTCATAATTTAAATATCACAACATAAAAAAGTTCTACTCTTTTCTTATTTTCTTCTGTCACTTTTCATGTGATCTGATTTTAAGTAATTGGAACAAACTGTGTCTAATTTCATGCAGCAATAATTGCTAAGCTGCCTCAAGCTATGAGGATTGAGCACTCTGTCTCCATTAAGTAATTTCCAATTGTTCAGGGTTAGTGTTTTTTTTTTTTTCTAAATGGATAAGACTGGACAAAATTAAGAGGAAGGCAGGAAGGAAAGAAGGAAGGAAGAGAAGGAGGGAGGGAGGGAGGGAGGAAGGAGAAAAAGGAAAAGAAAGGAAGAAGGAAAGAAAGAAAGAAAGAAAGAAAGAAAGAAAGAAAGAAAGAAAGAAAGAAAGAAAGAAAGAAAAAGAAAGAAAGAAGAAAGAAGAAAGAAAGAAAGAAGAAAGAAAGAAAGAAAAGAAAGAAAGGAGAGAGGAAGGAAGAAGGAAAGAAGGAAGGAAGGAAAGAAGGAAGGAAGGAAAGAAGGAAGGAAGGGAATGAAAAAAGAAAAAGAAAGAAAGGAAGGAAGGAAGGAAGAAAAAGACAGAAAGAAAGGAGGAAAGAAAGAAAGAAAATTGAAAGAAAGAAATAAGAAAGGAGAAAAGAGCCCACACAAAACTGTACTAAAATGTACCAAAGCACAATTCCTAAACCATGGCATGTTTAAGGCCAACCAACTAATTTTTTCCCCTCATAGTTACTGACTTAGTGTGGCATAAACTTTCCATTTCATGAAAAATCTATAATTGCTATAATCTCATGAAAGCCACGACTTTACATAGCTAATTCCCAGTCATCCAAAAAATTCACAATGAGGCAGGCTTTTTAAGTGAAACTCAATCTGTTCGAAATGTCTTAAACCCTGTGCATCCTTATTATATAAGCTCTTGGTGGACATTAGGAGTTGTTCCCTGGTAGCCTAAAGAAAAATGACCTGACAAAGAACCAACATGCCACAGGCAAGACTCCTGCTAAAACATCCAAAGCCCTGTTGCATTCCCACCCACAGGGCTAGTCAGGCCTGCAAGGGCCACAGGCAATGGCAGACATCCCACCGCAACAGAGATCAAGGGTGAGCTCGGAGAACTGCCATTTTATCCCAAAATGGGAAATTCACTCTAAACATTTACAACTAATCCTTTTTTCCTGTACCTGGTGTGAACAGCACTCCCTCTCTCTCCCCACAAGACCCATTGCATTCTCTTCCCTGGTATATTTGTCCAAATGACAAGTTTAAAAATATTAATAGTTGCTTATAAAGGAAATACTGATTGCACTTGCCAGAGACACCAATCAACCTAATCACTTTGGGATATCAAAGCAAATTTGAACCGTAGTCCAATAGACAGTGACTTGAGACCTTTACTTTGTTGTGTACATTAGCCTCGTGCCATTATCTCTTAAAAGCTTAATTATTTGCAAACAATTGATCAAGATGGGAATTTGAGAAAGGATATGCGAGGGCCATTGGGAGAGCTGCAACGCATTAAGAGAGCAAACAAAATTACCTTTAGATCTTACAATAAGAATTAACGATTGAGGCTGGAGAGGAAAGCATGGCAGTAGCTAGGAGGGTTCTTTCTGGAGTGTTTCCCATTTGATCTGCATTAACACCTCAGGAATGAATGAAAGCTATAAAACAGTGATTATGTATGGGTAGGGAAAGCTGACCCTCCTTTCCAGCATCCAACTAGCACATGTGCATTAGGCTTGCCTTGTCAGGGAAAAAAAAAAAAAAAGAGTAGGGGGATGGGGGGAAAGGGAGGACTAGACTCAGAGCAAATAAGGTGCAATGCCATCCCATAAGAATAACCAACCTCTTAACAAATAAGACTGATGAAGACATAGGATTTTTTATTATTTGAAAAATAAAATCTGTTCTTTCTCCCTTAGAATCCAAATCTGAAATATTTGCCATGATTATTGAGTTTCTAAGGATCTACAGCATCTCTACTAATCATAATGAGCTAGTATAGCAGTGATTACTTAATAATGCCATCAAATACAGAAAAGATCATGAGAGTGTATGCCTATAGGAATAGTTCCAGAAAATCTGAAAAGGATAAAAATAGCTATATAAAATGAGAATCTGTGCTGTCGTTCCACCAGAACAGCAACAATAACAAATGAGAAAATGAAAAAAAGGCAACTTTCTGAAGAAAGTTATAACTGCTAAATTCAAGTTATATTGCATGAGCGGGTAAGTATATCCATTGTATATAAAGTCAGTTGGTTCAGCACACATTGGACAATCAATCAGACTTTTTCAGGTGACCATCAATGGGAAAAGAGAAGCTCTTCCATAAATTGAGACAGAAAATATCCAGACTCATATCTTAATGATACTTCTTGTTCAACTGTACTCTTTTCATCAATTTTCCACCCCTGGCTGCAAGTGTAGATGCCAGGACAGTGATGCACTTTATCTTATCTATCCTGGTAACCAAGTCTCAATAACATTCCCTCCCTCATAGCCTTGCCCACTATAACAGCACATTGTAATAGCAGCAGAAAATTTGAAAATAATCCTGTACACAGCTTGCTGGTGAGATAATGGAAGGCTAAGCTGTCCCTTCTCAAACCTCAGATTAGTAATTTCTTGTGACACAGAACTGCTTCAATACTGAAACTGCAAAACAGCTATAACAAAGCAATAGGGATAGAAGCAATCTTCAAGTAAAATAGTACATGCTCTGCTTTAAAAAGGTATGGGAATAGACATTGGGGGAGCTCCTGATCTAACGTGAGGAGTTATGGCAACTGTCCAAAAGAACCCTTATCAAGGCAGCGTTCTGTTGCTTGGCTGAATATGTTGAGAGAACCATTTCGGAAGTTCTTTTATCCTTTTTCCTCCAGCCCTCTGCCTCCTCCACAGCTAAGTTTAATGCGTTAATATAAGCTGACCTTAAGCTAAACTCTGGTATGTGAGGGAGAGATACTCCCTTTAAAGAAAAAAAAAAAAAAACACAAACAAAATCCAACCATATGGATCTTAACTACATTTCTGTCATGTAAACAAATAAACAAACAAACAAACAAAACTTGTGACTTTCTTTTATGCTTCTTACTAGAAATAAAGGAGTACGTTCAATATCAAGATACTTTGTGTTTGATATTAAAAGAAAAAACTGATTAAGTTTTTACTCAATTTTGTTTATTTTTGCTAATGAAAAGTTTTCTATTATAAGTAAACTTGGCATTGCCATATTTTTCAGAGCATAGGCTCTAAATAGCTTACATTGTGACAATTACATTGATCTAGGATACTTTTTAAAAATAAATCCATAATGCTTTCTTATTGTCTTTCAGCTTTATGAATTAGTTTTACTGTTTCAGTGAATGCTTTTTTTGTCTCCTGACTGCACATTATCAAAGAGACACTTTGTGCCTGTCATTTGCATTACAAAAGCAGTGCATGGTGTAGTCTAAGAACATAGCTTGAATTCATAGTAGTTGAGTCCTGTATCCTCACACATGTTGGAATCAAAAAGGGAAAGAAAAAAAAAAAAAAACTGAGGGTGTCTGTGCTTGCTAAGGAGCCAAAAATGTTTGGAACATCATCAGTGAAATCACAAGATTTCAACCTGCTTTCTTAATTCTCATCCAACACACTTAGATCGCCTAACTAAATGTATTGCATTTATTGTTTAAAGCTTGCTCTTTCTGCAGCCTAGTTGAATCATTTTAACAGATGAGCCCTGTGATTTCTTTTATATCCAACAGTGGCTAAAGAAGTTGCCAAGTTGAGGTGTGCAAGTAGGAAAGTCAAGTAGGAGTCTATAAACTTGATCTTATCTCATGAAAATGACATAATTCATCCAAGGAAAAATTGAACACTAGTTAATATTTCATAACAATCTTTGTATTTGAAATACACTAATGAGGCTATCTTTATAATGCAGAGCAGTGAAAACATTGTTTTATAGCCAATTACAAAGAAAGTCCATTCTGCCAATACTGAAATGGCCCTTTCAACTTATCTTATCTTTAAATTAACTTTAAGCATCAACAAAATATAAAATAAACCAAATAAAAATGACAGAGATCTTTATATTAAGGATCTTGCAATCCTTTGAACTTTCTAAAAATAAAATGTTTCAGGAAATGATAAATAGTAATTTACCAAGGCATCATTCATTAGCTACATATCTTATAATAATACCCTTTAATAATCAACATTAGTAGGTGTTTTGAAGGGATAAATGAAGATCCCTTCTTAATAATAGTTCATATCTCTTTTTGGGATAAAGTTTAAAATTAATTAAAAGTGCTTAGCCAATTCTGCATTATGCATGTTTAAATGTTAAAATTTTATATTCTTAGAAAAACAAACAAATATTCAGTAGGAAAAAGTAAAACATGCAAAGGAGGGAATTCAAATCACATTTCATATTAGAACAATCAAATCTTTCCTGAAAAGTAGAGGATTCTCCCTATAATATCATGTCTTTTCAAATTTTTATTTCATTAAGACCTTTAGAGAAACATTTTACTAAAACATGGACATGATTTCCAAGTGAAGAAATCACTACAGAATACCTACTGTTAAGTTCATTGGAACCTTGCCACAACACCATTTACCATAGAGCGAAATTCAGTATAAGACAAGTCTGTCTTGGATTCCTTCCAAAGGAGTTTAGTTACTGAAGAACCAAAGGACCTTGTTGTAAGGTGGTCTCACCTACAAGGTGGCCTCACAGCATGGGCCCTAAGGAATCAGAGAAAGCATTTCTATACCCTGTTCTTGTCCTAGCGATGATGGATAGGCTTATCCTATTTATTCTGAATGGGGTTAATCATGAATAGTACAATATTACTGGGGGGGGGGGGAAGTCTAGCCAATTTTCTTATATATTTCCAGTACTTAAAGATTGTTTCCTTTTTCTGTAGATCTGGTCTGTTAACAGAAGTATCTGCACTGTGTTGTGTAAGATAGGAAACCTAGTCTAAACCAATTTATCCATCATCTATTTATTATTGCATATAATATCAGTTTAATCAAAAAAAGAACACTTTTAAACCAACATTAAAAAGCATAGCTATCACATTTTATTCGACTTTAAATGAGATACTTCAAATTCTTTTTATTTCTAAGGAGTTATTTTTTTAAGAATTTTTATTTGAAGTCATCTTTCCCCACCCCCCCAGAATTAGAACCCATAAGAAAGGGATCACCATGAGAACACAAATGGAGACTATTTCTTTTCATAACATCAAGTTCAGAGACACATAAGATTACAGCTTCATAAAGTAGTCTCTACTGTTGCTGAAATCAATTGTCAATTGATTGCTTCAGTCAAATATCTGTGAAAAATTGGTATCCTTCAATAATTATTTACTGAATCTGACTGCACAAATTTCAGAAAGGGGTGAAGGTGGAGAAATGTAGTTTAGAAACAATCCGTACATTCTCTCAAGTTATAGAAAAACTGTAATCTCAAAAAGTTTTTATTCAAAGCCTCTACTTGTTTTGTTTAATTGATTTTCACTTTATGTGTACTCATGTTCCAAACATTCTCTTCCCCTATATACTTTTTGAACTTCCAATTTGATCTTATAGAAAATGAAATTTAACTTTAAGCCACGAAAAATAAATGCTAAGGGAATTCATCTTTATCAGTGTGCTCTCTTCCCTGAATGCTTCTAAAGACAAAAAAATATTTTTCTGTTTGGGATTTTTTTTCCCACAGAAAGGGCATGTCATCATATCCATGTTATATGTCAGGATCTTTTTCAAACTATCTGAAACTCATTTGTAGTATTTGGGAGAGTCAAGTATGTAGAACAGAATCTACCAATACCTTGTATAATATTTCTCTACTTTCTACATAACAATAAAGTGTTTTGAAATGTGTAAGAAAATGTACAGAAAGATGAAAACACACTGATGCTATTTTGAAATATTTCTTTGTTGACAGTAATCACTAGTGCCTGAACAGATGCCCTGTTCAGCATTAAATATTCACAATGTATCCTTGTAAAAGAATAAAGTATCCATAAGTTATAAGTAGAAACACTGCATTCTTCCGGGGGATTTTCTAAGAAGGAATATAAAGAAAAAGAGCTAGAAAGAGGTCAGAAAGAGGAGGGGAAGACAGAATAGAGAGGGAAAGAGAAAAGTGAAAAGGAGAGAGAGAAAGTGGGAAGGAGGAAAAAGAGAGGAAGGGAGGGAAGAAGAAAGGAAGGAAGGAGAGAGAGAGAGAGAGAGAGAGAGAGAGAGAGAGAGAGAGAGAGAGAGAGAGGAGAGAAAGAGAGAGAGAGAGCACATGCTGTTCTCGATATGACTAAAGACCCCTGGAACTGGTACACATTCTCTGGTGTTAATTTTCCCACTTAAATTACAGTGATGGTGTAGCCTCATCTCATTAGAGATCATTGTCCCCAGTAGACAGTTGTGTTTATGGGGGACTCTTGCTGTTCCACACCTGCTGATCAGGTTGCTATGTGATAAAGACTGCATACAAACAGCAGACTTGAGCTTGCTGGACTGCAACTGATGAGCCTAGGCTAATTCAGGGGTGATTATGTAGTTTACTGGACCACTAAACCTCTTTAAGCTTGTAATTACTGCCTATTTGAGTAAAGAACATTCAAAAGCAATTCACTGCATCATGCCTGCCACAGCTGGAAGCAGGCTGCCAGCAGTCTGTGGGGACATTAAAATCTACAGGGACAAGGATTGAAGCACAGCTAGCAGGCACTAACAGCAGCATCAGCAGCCAAGTGTGTTCACATTCCCTCTCACCTTTTCTGACCAAGCATACCATTAAAGGTGCAATGAAAACTATAGAAAAGCAATAAAAATGACAAATAATGGTATATAATGGAAAGAACTACATTTTAATGATTTTTTTCCTTTGTAAGGACAAATTTTTTTTAGTCTCTTTGAAACACAAAAAAAAAAAAAAAAACTTTCTTAACTGATTTGTAATACATTGCTATCATACCTCCCTTCCAAAAGTTCTACCAATTTTCCCCCCTGAAAACAAATTGCTCATCTTTTTTTTACATACTATTATTTTAAAATGAATGTTCATTTTATGAGCTTTATATCCAGTCTGCTATACAAATGTCCTTTGCTAGGAAAGATGCGATTTAATTGGTTGACTGATATTTTTGCAGTTAACTAAATAAAATGTCTCTATAATACCTAAATAAGATTTACTTTCAGGAATCACAGAAGATATAAGGGGGAAAAAAAACTATTTATCAGTGTTCTCATTTTCTTTTTTCTGTCTCCTTAACAACTGCATTTCTTTTGTATAACAAAAGTGTAAAACATGCTTTGCATTGCCTTGGATATAATTATTACTTGTCTCTAAGTAACAAAAAGGGACTGGAACTTAATGAAGGGGGATTAAGTTAATTTCTTTTTAGCTAACCGTTTCCTGTCTTTTAAAATGCAGACCTTGCTGAATATAATGTTCATGGAAAGAAAATAAATTAAGCTTTATACCTCTCTAAAATCTCTACTTTAGAATATTGATGTTAAAATATTAAGATCGTGTTTACTCTTTAAAAGTATGTAAATTTGGTATTATATAAAGCCACAAAAATCCTTTCTGACTACTCCATCCAAATTCCAAAGATCTAGGGGGTTTATGTGTTATCTAGACATCACTCTTATTAATATTCATTAGGTAGGTCTACTTGCATTTTTATAAGCTGTGAGTGAAGCAAAAAGAAACAATCAGAATTCTTCCACACATGGGCATTATCAATTCAACATATTCCAAACAAGAGGGTACAGAAGCAAAGTTAAGATTCAAATGAATTTTATTTTTATAAGTTAATTTTCATGAAACTAGTTACATGTCTCTCATCTCAATACAAAAAAAAAAAAAAGTCTTCAGTTATGGCTCCCTCAAGTATCTGTTTCTTTAAAAGAATTTTTAATACTTCTTTAAAGTAGAATCTCATGTATTACCTTAAAACTAAAAATTTTAACTTTATTTGAGATTCCTGAAAACTTTAACTGCTTATGTAACATGACCAAGTGTATCTCTATAAACTTTCTTAAGGAAATAACTTCAAAACACAGAGTGTCATTTTCCATGAGTCATCTATATATTTCCAAAGCAGATTATAAAGAGAGAAGAATGGTCTACAGCACTGGCCTCCAGAATTAAGTTTTCTAAATCATTGATCCAGACTGAGTAAAAGAAAGCTAATTGGAACAACCTATTCAATTCTCAGGTGCCTGAGTTAATTCATAGGAGTCCATAGAAGAATAAAGAAGGAATCTATTTCTAGTCCTGTAGTTCAATTTGTTGACATCATCTCATTCAAGAAGAGGGTGGGCTAATTTTTTTTTGAGGAAAAACAGTCTTCTTTTTTAAAAATAGTAATAATGCATAAACATGCTGTCCTACCCTAATTCCACTGTACAGATAACACTGGTTTGTCATAGCTAATAGATTAAGTCCTGGTATATCCCCACAAAAAAACTAGAGTTATGGGTCTGGTCTGTTTTCTGCAGACTAGTACTGCGCAATTAGAAAAAGGCTCACTACTAGAGACTTGATCTCTAAGTAGATCTCATTTAAAGATCATAGATAGCACAAAGATGGTGTCTTCAAGTATAGAAACAGCTTGTCTCTTCATTATCAGCTTCATTGGAGAAGGGATAGCATTCATATCAATTAAATTATAGATTCTTCAAGATGAAGTTCATACTCCAATGAATATATGATTTTATTAATGTAGGTTATTTCCCCTAATGGTACAGAATATAACTCATTGATACCTGCCCATTCTAGAAGCAGAGAGATGGTGCAATGGATAGAATGCTGAGACTAGAATGAGGAAAATCTAGTTTAAATCTATCACCACACACTAATCCTATGAATATGAGCAAGTCACTAAATTTCTATTTGTTTAAATTTTCTCCACTATAAAATAGGGTTAATAGTGCCTGTCTCAAAAGGTGATAATAAGGATCAAATGAGGTATTTATAAAGTGCTTAGTAATGATTGGCACCTAGTAGGTCCCCTGCCTATCCTGTCATCACTTATATATGTCTTCCTAACCATTCATCATAGAATTCTACCCAGTGTTCTGAGGAACTTCATATGGTATTTTGATAGAACATGGATACCAATGAAATGAATGGGCTGAAGTAAATACACTGCACCTTTATAATGTTACAGTTTCAGGATACTTTTACTTCAATATTTGATCCTCGCAGTAATCTTGTATGTTAACAGAAGGGTTATTATTTTTTTCCTGTTTTACAAAGACTAAGTGACTTGTCCAAGATCATCACGGCTACTAAGTGGTAAAAATAGCATGAAAAGCCAGACTTTATGATGTCTACTCTAATACTCTTTTTATTATTAGCACAGCTTTTAGGTTTTATTAGTAATGAAAGAGAAAATAAAGAACTAAAAGGCTATTTTAATGTAGAAAAATTTGCCTTCCATTTGGAAGCTATGTTCCAACTGAAAATAGTAACTTGTATTCATACACAACTGAGATTGAATAAAACCCTAAAACCTGCATTTACATAAAATTTTAAGATTGACATAGTATTTATGAGGTAAGTTATGATTAAGCTTTACTGACTCAAAGTTGGATAGTCTATACAATATACCATCCTATCTCTCTACAAACTATATAAAAATAAATTAAAAATTGTTTTTACAAAAAAAAGTATCATAAACAATTTTCATTAAAGTTACACATTTTATAATAGAAATAAATTTTCACATATTAAAAACAAACTTCTATGAGATGTCTCAGAAGCTGTGTGTTTAATTCCTCCTTTTATAAAAAGCTATTTACATTTATTTTAATTCATGCTCTGTGTGTATTTTGTGCTATTTCATTGTTGATGCTCAATTGCAAATTATATATAGAAGATCAAATTTTCTGCTTTCTCTAAATCCGTCCCTGGCATAAGATATTTCAAAAGTACTTAAAATATTCCATTTTATGAGAATATTCAAGTTTGATGACAAGGACCTTTAGAAAGATCTTAGTATAGGAGACACATAAGGACAGTTCATTTCACCCAAGTGAAGTCTGTTGAGGATATAGCAGTAGATATTCAGTGTGCTTTTTTTTTTTTTTTGCCTGTAGCCCTTAATGCTTAATTTGTCCAAATTTGTCCAGATATCTTTATTACTAGAAAATGAGTCTCAAAATAGCTGAAAGGAGTGAAGATCTTCCCTAACTCAGGTGGTATTCACTTATCAGAGGATCCCCATAAACAAGCCAGGGCAGAACAGAATTGACTAGATTGCTGCTATGTTGTTCTGAACAGCATGTTACAGTCAGCCAACCACTGGGAATGCAAAAGGCAGGAGGATGGGATACACTGTATGGATCTGCCTAATTCTATGGAGAGATGGATAAATGCACTTAAATATAACCCCCTCGTGGTCTTAAAGAGTTCATATGACGCTAAGTGCCCAGTTTAAACCCCACCCACCCCCAGGGAGTTACTATGGCACTAAAAAACTAAATCCTACATTATACAGCTTATAGAGGCAAAAAATCAATAGTCTGGTATGGATGAATCCTTCAAGGTGTGAGGCCCATTCAAGGCCAAAGAACTTAGGGATATGTTAGAGTTCTTTGTCTTTTACTGGTTGAATCTCAGAAGTGGCAAGTTGCCTACTTTCCCTGGCAGGAAATGAATGCCACATTTGGCAATAAAGAGTGCTCTTGAGAAAGTGGAGTGGTGGATCTTTTAACCTGGGTTTTGGTTGGGATAAGTCAAAGGGAGAACTCACCCCAAAGTATCAATATAACTAAATGTGCAGGCACACGCACCGCGTGTGTGTGTGTATGTGTGTGTGTGTGTGTATGAGCATGCATATGTATGTGTATTGAAGCCTCTGGAAACAAAAATATTTAAAAATATAACTTTTAGCATTTCTTAATATAAGCTCATTAATACAGTATGATGATCACATAATAATTTAATTTATTTTGTCAATACCAATTTGGGGGGGAAAGGATCTGTTTCTTTTTCCCCACTACTCAATAAGACACTGCCTTTCATTTTAAGGGCCTAAGTGAAAAATGTTATAAAAGAAAAAAGAACATCACTCATAACAAACCATAAGGTATCAATAAAAAAAAAAAACCCTCTTTGTTTTGATCTTGTTCCTTATATAAATCCTTCCAAGATAACTGCTCCAATTAAAAGAATGTAAAATTCGATCATTTTGATGATGTCAAATGATGAACTTGACTATTATATGCATATATTTTGCTTAATAGCTTCATTTATTTTAATAACAAAGAGAAACTAGATTTTACAGATGAAAGCTTTTTTCATGGCTTCAGTGCAACTGGGATTTTAAAAATCTGTGATGTTAACCAATATGTGATAATGGATGCTCTCAAGGGCCCTATTTTATAACATTTTATGCAATAAAAAAACTACACCTGAGTAACTACCACTGTGGTGTTTACCCCTATCTTAAGAATACAAAATTGACTTGAGTATCAGAGGGGTTTGTGATTATTCTCTGTTTCTTTTCTCTGTATGGTTACATTTTCAGTAAAGTGTGGCAGTGGAAATACTAAAGCAACAGAATTAATTCACTCAAGATTTATTATAAAAAGATTCTGGAAAGCTCTGTTATGGGATATCAGGAAAAAGAATATGACATAGATCTTTTCATCTTCTATTCAGGAAGCTGCTTGTAGATTTATATATTTTTGTTGGGAATAAAAATAAATACTAAGTAGATCAAATTTAAATTTTGTCTGATCTTCTTATCAAATGAATATATACATTGTATCAAAACACCAGAATCTCATCAAAACTAACACTAAAGGGAGCTCTCTCTCTGTCCCTCTGTCTGTCTGTCTCTCTCTCCTTATATTATACCTCCTTAGACCCTCAATTATCCAAAAATTCCTCACTTATCCAGAAGAGTGAATTAGTGTCTCCCCCCCTCCCCATGTGATAGGTAAGTTAAAGTTTTTTTTGTTTTTGTTTTTGCCATAAAAACAAAACAATTAGGGATAGTCACATTGGCAACACACATTGCCCACCATGCCCACACAACAGATTCAAACCAAATGCAACGCACACAATGCAAAATGTTTATGCAGATACTATCTTGGACCAAAATGGCAGCTAGTGATTAATAGCTGCACCTTCCTTGATTCTGCTGCAGTGAAGCCTGGGGTCTGATCCTGACAAACATACCCTTCATCTGCAGCCAGTCAGCAGATGGAATCACATCGACACTGTCAGGTTGACATATCATTCCTTCAACAATGTCAACGAGTATTAATGTTCAATTATCTGTCCTAGAAATAACCCTCGCCTCTACGCATTGTGTAACTGTGTTTGTGGCACAGGAGTAATCCACAAGACAAGGGCAAAAACGCCCGCAATAACCCAGTCGCTGTGAGTGAGTTATCCAACATTGTGATGACATTGCCTTGCGGTATTGAAGAAGAGACTTCTCTTTTCTTCCTTTTTCTAACAGATGTGAAGAACTCCAGAGATCTTTTTTTTTTTCCTAGGCATGTTTGCATATCAGTAGCCCTTTCTATTTAAGCAGTTAGACTTTCAAAGAATTTTATTGCAATTTGAAGATTACACTGAGGCAATCAGTATTATTATTATATGTAATACTAAGTTGTGCATCATGTTTCAGCTGTTTTTTTTTCTTTCATGAGTTTGGATATATATTGTTTAGCATCAAACTAAAATAACAATAGCAGACTTTTCTAGAGTAGAGTCAAGGTCAATTCTGTTCTAGTTAATAAAAGTAAAGCAGTTTGTCCAAGTGACATATTCCAGCCTCCCACTTAAAAGTGAGACCTTCACCAGAGAGCAAATTTGAAGAATGTATCTAAGCTTACATCATTTGAGCTCACCAAAGGATGCTCAAAGGTATCGACATAATTACTGGTCATTTTTAATCTAGCTAATATCATCACCTTTTCACTCAATTAATACCCTAAAAAAAAGTATTCAGAATGATAAAGGGCTCTGATCTTTGAATGACTTTTGCTGTCCACAAACTGAGCTAGCTAAACTCTTCTCATAAAAATCCTGAAATAGAATGGGTAGTAATTTTGTCATAATTTCTGTTAAAATGATGATAAAAATCTTTGATGTAATTTTTTGGGGGAGGAGGTCAGCCTTCATGTTACCATGATGATTCAAGCAGTAGAAGTTGGTGGTGGCACAGTGGATAGAGCACTGGATCTAAAGTCAGGAAGACCTGATTTTATTCAAATTCTGCCTCACTAAGATATTTCTTGAACAAGCACTTAAACTGTGTTTACTTCAATTTCCTCAACTGTAAAATATGGATAATAACAGTACCTACCTCTCAGGATTATCATCAGAATCACATGAGTTAACATTTGTTTAAAATACAAAAAAGTACTTAGAACTGCACCTGGAACATGGTAGAAACCACACAAATGCTTATTCCCTTCCTCTTTCAGACTTTGGATTCAACCAATCCTCCATCATGGTCTTAATTCTGAGTCTAAGATATAATCAATTCACTTTCAAAGGAAAGAAATAAAAATTATTAATATTTCATTTTTATTAATAAATGGAGTTTAATATGTGGGTGATTTTTAATATGAAGGTAATTTTATTATTCATCTTATATGTCTTGCATCTTTAGTCCTTTTGGATGGTGCAATTTCTCTGGGACTCTTACCTCCTATGATGATTTTGACAACAAATTAGAGGCAATATTAACAAGGCAATGAATATCTCACACTATTCAAAGGTAATTGTGAATGTGGCCTAAAATCTTAATTAATTAATCCTTTAGCTTTAAGCATTTTGTATTTACTTAATTTAAAATCAAAACCCTGAAGGGACAAGTTTGGGGTAATGCTCTTGTTCTCTTAAGACTATTAGTATAACTCCAGAGCTCAAGTCTATTTGCATAAGATACTTTTCCCTGGTAGAAAGTGATGGATTACTCAATGCTCTATTCATGAATAAAGGTTGGAGTTGGTAAGATCTTGGTAGAAAAGAGAGCCCCTCCCTGTGTTTTCCAGCTTCAAAAAAGAAAATACTGAGTTCCAGAATTTCACTGGAAAAAAGGTTCCAGAAGGGCTTTTGTTATGTTGTTATTGTTAGTCCTTCATTCTCAAAAAACCATGACATCAGGGAGGTGATTCCATAACATGGAAATGAATTGCATTTGAGTGAGGATGGACTGTGCAATATCAACTGCCTCATTTTCCCCTACAGAGGCATCTGGGTCCAATGGCCAAACAGAGATCAGGACAACTGGAGATGGCTCTAGATGTAGTGGGAGACCTTGGCCTTTTAAAGATAAGGTCTGCAATCTGAGATACTAGGAAAAAGCTAAGACAAAGAAAGCTCCTCTCAATAATTATAGGAAGGATCACTCCTCTACCACTCTCACCAACTCTACCCTGAAGCAGGTAGGGAGCACTGAATAATCCTAACCTGAAGAAGAGTCTTATGTAAATGAATTTGAGACTCCAGGTTACTTTGGGAATCTAAGGAAAACAATTAGCTATCTCTCCACAAATAAAACATCAAAAGGATAGTCCAGTTAAGGGCTTAAGTCAGCACTTTAATTTTTATCCATCCAAAACACTATCACATTCCTTAATCCAAAACATTGTTACATTTATATTAAAGAATAGTCCTGTTTCTTTAAAAATGAAAAAAAAAAAGTGAAGCAAATAAACTATAAGATCAAGATACCAGAAATTATAGATTAACTTTTAAAAGGGGGAGGGGGAGGGAATCAAACAATGGGGAATTTACATGTGTAGATAACAAAAAGTGAAGCAGAATGATCTTCACAAAATAATCTTCACAATTCAACAAATACATACATTGAGTACCTATTGTGTGCCAAATGCTGGTCAAGGATTTGGGGATTCAAAGGCAGCAACAACATAAAATCTTTGCCCACAAGGAGCTTATTATAGTATATTAGGAAGACAGAATATGTACAAAGACAAATACAGAGTAATTCTGAAGAGGGGAGTAAAGGAGATCAAGAAATGGAGGAATAAGAAATAATTTCATGTTAAGAAAGAGCGATTTTCTAAGTCATTAAACCATATAAAGAGTTATAACTTTCAAGAAGAAGAGGTAAGAAGGAACAGCATACTAAGGGTAGTGAACAGAAAGTATAAAAGCATGAGTCGAAGAGATGGAATGTCTTAAAGAGTTAGTAGTTGATGTGGAAAAAACTAGGAAACTAACACACTGTTGGCAGAGTTGTGAAGTGATCCAACCATTCCAAAGAACAATCTGGAATTATGCCCAAAGAGCTATAAAATTGTGTGCATCCTTTGATCCAGCAAGACATCTCCTAGTTCTATATCCCAAAGAGATTAAGGGAAGAGAGGGGAGACCTATTTGTACAAAAATATTTATGGCAGCTCTTTTTTGTTGTAACAAAGAATTAGAAGTTGAAGAGATGTCCATCAATTGGGGAATAGCTGAAAAGTTGTGGTATATGATTATAATAGAATATTACTCTGTTATAAGAAAAGAGCAGACAGATTTCAGAAAAAAACATGAAAAAACTTATATGAACTGATGCAAAGTAAAGTGAACAGAACTAGTAGGACATTATACATAGTAATGACAATACTGTACAATGATCAACTGTGAATGACTTAGATATTCTCAGCGAGACAATAATCTAATTCCAAAGGAAAAAAATTATATCCACCTTCAAAGAAAGAACTGATAGAATCTGAATACAAATTCAAGCATATTACTTTTCGCTTTCTGTATTTTTTCACACTTTCCCCCTTTGGTTCTGTGTCTTCTTTCATAATATGCCTAAAAAAATGTTTTGCATGATTGAACGTGTACAAACTGTATTAAATTTCTTCTGTTTCAAGGACAGGGACAGAAATTTTTGAACTCAAAATATTTTTAAATGAATGTTAAAAACTATCTTTACATGTAAGTGGGGAAAATAAATTATTTTTTAAAAAGCATTAATAGGTCAATTTGTCTAGAACACTAACTGGTAATGATGTGAAATCAATATGGAAGGACATATTGAAACAAGGTTGGAAGGGCTTTATGTGCCATCCTAGAAGTGGTAGGTAGTCCTTGAATTGATCATATGTTCAAAACTGTGTTTAAAGAATATCACTCTGGCAACTCTGTAGAGGAAAAGTGAATAATCAGGGAGACTGATTAGAATTCTGTTTCAAAAGGTATTAGGTTATTAGAATCTGAACTAGGGTGGTATCCATGTAAGTGAAAAGGAAATGAACTTTAATAGATACTATAAAAATAAAATTAATAAGACTTGGTAACTAATTGGATGTGGGGGCAGTGGAATGAGAGAGAGTAAGGAGTTGAAGATGACTTTAAGATTATGACCTGTATGACTGGAAGCATGGTAAGACCCTGAGCAGCAATATGGAAATTAGGAATAGATATGAGTTTAAGAAAAGATGAGCTCCCTTTTAGATGCCTTGGGTTTAAGTTAAGGTGATGTGCACCAAGAAATTAATGACTATAGATTAGAGATCAGGAAAAAAAAAAGTATATATGGAGACCGTAAATCAACTATATAAAAATGTCACCTGAACCCATAGGGAGTGATCACTAATAAACAGAGATCTCCAGAGCTTCTCAAGTATGAGAAATTATAAAAGGGCCCAAGACAAAACCTTGGGAATAAAAAGGGAGGATGGGGATTTTACACCAGAAGAGACTTATAAATTGTCAGACAAGTAGAAATAGGAGAGAAAAATTTTAGAAAACTCATGGAAAGGAGCATATTTAAGAGGTGATCAAGTGATGTTGGTCAAATTATATAAACAAGGATTGGGGAAAGGAAAATAAAGATTTTTTTAAACCTTGAATAGAATAGTTTCAGTTAAATGTTAGAAGTTGGAAGCTAGATTGGAAGGGTTTGAGAATTACATATAAAAAGCAATATGGAAAGATGGTTTTCTCCAACTTGCCCTTCCCCCACCCCTCATTTGACTGTGAAAGTGAGGAAACAGTAAGAAAATATCTTGAGGAGATGGCAGGGTCATTTTAAAGGTATTTGTTTATTTTAAGAATAAATGGAAGTTATCTGAATGTCTATACAGTTTTTAAGGAGCCAATGGAGGAGAGAAGAGAGGAGTGAAGAAAGGAGAAGAGGAGAATGGAGGAAAGGAGAGAATAATAAGATGGTGGAGAAGGTACACTTCAGGAAAAGAACAGGAGAGAGTAGGACCAAAGGAAGAGGTAGATGAGTTAACTTTGAAAAGGAAAAAACCAACCCTTTTTCTTGGATCTGAAAAAAGTATGGCAAGAGTGGATAAATACAGATAAATGAAGAGAAAATAACATATTGGCCTGGATTATTTGGATTATCACATTAATTCTCCAGTTTTCTGTGTGTGTTGTGTGATGAACTAAAGAAAGTGCCTCATAAATTGAAAAAAATTGAAAACTAACTGCTCTTTCATAATGCCTATAATTTTAGGAGTAAAAAAACACACGCACACACATAACCTAAATTTGCAGAGGAGGAAAGTTGGTGTCATCTGACAAGTTAAAATACAGCACCCTGAATTACATTTGTAGTTTTGTTTGTGTCCATAATCTTTGACAGCTCATTTGGTCCCATTCTATCCCACTTCCCCAATCTGTATACAGGTGATACTATTATTAATCTCAATTGCACATGTAGATTTACTAATTAATTATAGGTAATTATCTTTCCATTTCCATCTTTGTGGGACATTTTAGTTGTTGCCTAATTTCCTTTCTTGTTATTCAAAACTAAACTAATTCACACACACATACATATTTTGCTTTTTTTCCTTTGATTATTTGTCCCACCATTTACTCAATCATTCTCTGTAGGTAGAAGTGATGAATGTTGCTGAGTGCCAGTGGTTTCTGGTCCAAGATGAATACCCCCAAGGAGCTCCTTACACTGAGTCCCAAGCTCCTGTCAGCTTGGTAATTGATGATGTTTTCACTTCAAGGTGTGGGATTGGGACCCATCAGGCTCAATGGGGGAAGTAAGTGAGTGAATTGACTCAGCTATGTCTCTTAGCTTTGGCCTCTAATAAGCATAAACTCATTACTGCCAAATGTACTTTAACATTATAGGGAGAAAAATCAATCAGTTTAAGCCAAAAGATGTCAAAACCTGGTGGTTTCAGAAAGAACTTTTAAAATTTTACTTTTAACTGGTAAATGAAGGGATAAACTTTAATCAAAGCAGGTTTTTTTTTTTCTTTTTTGAAAGGTTGTTTTCTAAATTCAAAATGACTTTGCCATTTTAAAATGTTAGGACCAAAAGATGAATAATCCAGAAGAAGAGCCATAAAGTCAATGGATCTTTTTCAAATTTTGTTTTTCCATGTGCCATAACAACCTCCTACCCAAAAATATATGAGAAAACACAAGTACATTATTTCGAATGTAGATTTTATATAAGCTTATTTTTATAGTAATTCTGTGAGCAGTTGCTCCATTTCTTATCTATGCAAACTGGAAGTAAAGTAGGCACCCTGCCAAGTCACTGACAGTATGTCTTGCCCAGGTTGCCATGGGTGACTAGCGAACTGACATCCTGGGGACCCAACACAGAACAGTCCCTGACTAATGGCTCCTGGATTCCCTATGACCTTTGATCCTTAATGACCTAGATTAAAACTAATGACTTAGTTCAAGAGGCATCATACAACATGTGAACTTTTAAGAAAAGAGTTGCTTTCAAAGAAATGATTAATTGGTTTATAATATTTATATCATTGATTGATATTAACATATTTAACATTAAGTGTCACAAAAACTGCAAGTGGTTATTCTTTTTAATGTTCACTTCAAAAAACATTTCCCTTGAAATGTGTAAAATGAATTCAGAAGTTCAATACCCAAGACAGATGAGGTTCATGAGTCATAAAACAAACAAAGACAATTTTCTATCCAAGACACAAACTTGGTAAGTAGTGCCACTATAATATTACTCCAAATTTGTGCACCACTTCTGTCATGAGAGATTTTGTTGCCATTTTAGCACCAAGGGCTATTGGCTGTAATGTGCTTCAGCAAGGAGGCTGGCGGCTACTGTAACCACAGACTATGCTGTCCGAACCTTAATGATAACTTTCATCACTGCATATTGTCACCATAGAAATGAAACTAGATGGGGCCAAATGACAAGGTTCTTCCATCACTCAATTCCATATTACACAGCCTGGGCCTGACAGCCTTCAGGACTATTCTCTCATCCATCCTGAATACGCAAATACATTCTCAACAGGCTCCAAAGTAATAATCTGCCCTTCTGCAATGTCATCATTTTTCAGACTAGTCCCAGCAATTCTCAGTATTTCAAGACCCAATGAAAAGTCTTTCATTACCTTGGATTGCCTAGAAAAATTTAAAATGGGAGACAGAGAGGTCTAGTATGGTGAAGAGAACCACTTTGATACCATTAAAATGGTGAAATATTTTCATTTCCAAAACCTGAAGTAAACAAGTAGTGAAATAAGGAAATAGAAGGATGGGATTCAAACCCATTTAAATCAGTTAGAAAAGGGGAAATAATGACAAATTCTAATGGTGATTTCCATTGTTACTGTCTGCATAATAGTCAAATCTTCTAATGTGTACATTATTTAAAATGTTACTAGGCAAGAATTCAGATTGCCATAATCATTAATATTTCATGTATCAAAGTAATTTTTTTAAAAATCAACTCTTTAGGATACCAGCCAAATTTTTTGACTGGTATATTGAATCAGTGAAATTATTATTTATTCTGCATACTATAATCACACTGTTATATACTGACTATAAAGACTTAGAGTTGAATAATGTCTACACATTTATACAAAAGAAGGAAATGAGCAAGTATAAGCAGAATTTAATCAGGGTAGACAAATCAGATAATTTATATCAAACCACTTCTTTTCAACAGCAGAGTTTTGATTTATTTGTTTTGGCCTGGATTATATGGATTTTCAGATGATTTTTAATCCTTTATTTCTCTTTAGTAATATAGACCAGGTTAAGTATCTGAGACTATTCATCAGTTTGCCTCTTCCCTTTGCCCTCTCCTAATTTTCTTTCCCCCAGTGACAAAAAAAAATAATGTCATTATCACATTTGAAATTATTTCTTTAGGACTTGATGAACTTATGGAAATGACAACAAGTGAGAAGATAATATTCTATGGCAGTAATATATATCTTGACAAATCTCAAAGGCTAATATCCAAAATCAACAATATTAGAGCTATTCTGACAGATGTGCTGGGATCAACGTTTGACATGTTATATGATATAAAATTTAAAATATAATATTTGTAGCTATGGTAAACTAAATCAGAACAAAACATCTAGGAGTCTACTATAGATTGTTCCTAATATTCTGTAAATCTATTCTTTAATTAAACTTAACCAGGTCTTCCACAGAACTTTCATTACATGATGTATGATAATATAATATGGAAGGAATACAGTCACCTTCTAAGTACAACCTTATGAAGATGTTTTGGTATGAGAACATTCAAATCTGATTTATGATGCTATTGTATCAACTCAGTAACTAATCTTCCAGTTCAAATATAACACATAAGAGCAACCTAACTGTAACATATAAATTCCACATATACTTAAAAATATTATTGTCTGTAATTTAATATAACAGAATATTTCTAAGTCTATAACCTTGCATGCAGAAGCAGTTTTTCAAGCATTAATACTTAAATGGGTCATATGCACCACATCTGTCATTCTGTCCTGAAGTCTATGAGGCAAAACCAAGACTCTGCTAGCCTATTGATTTTTCTAGCATTTACTTTAATTTACTTAACCATTGAGAAATCCATCAGTACATAAAGGGCAACTGTCCATTACTGCCTCATTTGCAGACATTCTTTCCTCTCATTTTTGGTAAATATTTTCCTTAAATTGCTATGTGTTTACAGTGTAAAAATGAATTAGAAAAGTGCTCACACCTGTTTCTGTTCAGTAACTGCTGCACTGAGGTATATGTAACGTGCTTAAAGATAGAATAAATATCTAGACATTATTACATCTGTGTGCAAAGGGTGGTAAATTAGATCCTAATTACATTAACAGGGATTCTGCCTCCCAGCTTAAATTTTACATGAGCACTCTGTAAAAATCCAAAAGCTCTGCTGTGGTTTCTTTATGAGCTGGTGATTACAGCTACTTCCTATGCGGTCACTAAATATTCTGTTTACAAATAAATGAAGAAGCTTTGAGCCAACTTACCAGGATAATAATCCATTTTTTCTCCCCCCTCCCCAAACCCTTGCCACATAAGCATGGCAACAATCAGAAGCCCTGGCTTCATCTAATTACGCTATCACATAATTTCACAAATTGCCTTTTCACTGGGGAGCCAAGTGCAAAACACGCTCACAGTGGGATTTCAGGCAGCAGCTCTCATTTACTACTCATTCCTTGTTAAATTAAACACAAAAACACCAGTTGTGTGAAAGAAGTCAAAAAGAATTCTTGCAAATGAGACAGACAAGTGCATCTCATATTTGTACTATTTTTACAAAAGAAATTGTGAGATTAGCAATATGAGTTTTTAAGGATACAAATCATTCTCTTAGCCTTTCCTTTTTTCTAAAATTACTCCTGCCATTATACAAAAGCTAGGAGTTTGGATGGAAAAGATTTTTACAAAAATGTGAACTTTATAGCAATACAAATTTTTTTTGGTTAAAAAGTTGTTGAAGATCATATATTTTTTATTCTTTGCCCTTCATACTACACCTAAATGCTTTACACTATAACTACATGTGAACATCTGCTATGTGTATTAAACAAATGCCACTACTTACCTCAAGGGCATTAATAGTAATACTGTACTTCTATTCTGGCTACTAGAACACCAAATTCTATTCTTTAAGATGCTCTAAAACTTAAAGATTTTTGATAAAATTGCTTTAATCTTAGGTATTATCTTTTAAAGTATTAATGCCTTTTATGTTTATGAAAAGTAAATCTTAATAATTATAAGTTTTCTTTCCTCCAGCCCCCAAAGCCAAGAAACTAAATGTAGAAGACAGATTCAGGGCAGAGGAGGTTTGAGGAAAAGAGTATATGGAAATAATGTTATTAGTGGGAATGAACTTGAGGTTATGGGACTATAAGGTGACATTTTTACATCAACAACCAAACACAGATATTGTTAATTAAAGCTATTCCTTTTGCAGTAGAGGAGCCAGTAGGGTCAGATACCATTTTTACATCACCAGCCAGTCCTTTATGCATGTAGATTTGCCAGCATTATCTGCACAGGGAGAAGAAAACATTAGCAGCAGCTGTCTCTGTGCTTTTACATTGAAAATTCTATTCATACAGACAGGTGGAGTAATTTAAAAGCCAATGTGGTGCAATTTGGATGTGACTAATGCCACTGTTTACTAAAATGCCACCATTACCACTGTTTATGGAAACATTACTAAAATTACATTTTATTCATAAGAATTTTAAGATTCTGGTTATTACCAGCTTTAAAATGATCAGACCCCAGAGCCATACCCTTGAGCTGTGGCTTAATTCGCCTGGGTTTAACAGTCTGCCACACTGAGCAAACTACAGTTGGATTCCAGTTTGGTGAGTAATCGGACCTGCATAAGCAGTTTCTTGAATCTCCATAAGGCAAATTAAAGACATAGCTCTTTGGAGTGCTGGCCACGTGATACAAAGAAAATCTTCAAGGAGGTGAATTCTCTGTTAGATGGTTTTGTTAGGATTTGCATTAGGAAAGCTCCTTCACCCTAAAACCATTTCCCTGCCTTGTTATTAATAGACACAGGTTTGGTGCTACAGAGTCACAGAGAAGTAGCAAAGATAAATGCTACAGTTTAACAGTTTTTTTAAAAAAATTCTCAATGCCCTTGCAAAGATTTCCCAATTGTCAAAATCGTGACATTAATATGGTTAGAAATTCCAACTGAATACTGGAGAGGGAATTCTATTAAACACAAAACAAAGAAAAACTCATCCTTGACAATAATTTAACTTATAATGCTTAACAGATTGCATTAAAATTCATGCCCAAATTCCCTGCTTTGTGTTTTATTTACAATAAATATTAAGTTAGATAATGGAACAATGAAAAGCAGTGTATTACAGGGAATAGAAAGTTATCCAAGAAGACTTGGGTTCAAGAACTTTTGACATGCTAACTAGGAGACCACAAATAAATCACTTAACTTCAGTTCTACAGCTAATTCTCTAGACTAGCAATTACAGACAGATTGCCAGTCAGTTAAAGGGATTTCTACTCAAAGAGGAAATCCCCTGATGAAATCAAAGGTATGGTTGATGAGGACAACAACAATAACTACTCCTACTCCTACTCCTTTGTTATATTAGAGGTATACATTTTATTCATAATTCAACTATTTTAAATCTCTAACATGAAACATGTCTCTATAATATCATATTGAATTTTTCAAATGAAAAGTTATGATTTTGGATAGTTATTTACATAATATATTTTAAAAACTAAGTAATTTTGCATAATAATAATTTTTTAAAGCTCTACCAGTTTTTTTTAATGGGAACTTTCTTCCCAGTAGAATGTAATCTCCTTGAAAGCAGGGACTGGCTCATTTCTGTCTTTGTAGACTCTTTGATTAGCACAGTGCCTGGTACATAACAAGTGCTTAATAAGTACTTATTGACTGATTGATTAGATATGTTATCTTTAAAATGATAGAAACCAAATACTTTTATAGTCAGATAAATGATCATGGCTGAAATGTAGCACAAGAGAAAAGGAAAGTGGGCATAAATTTTTTGTGAAGATATTTACAACTGAGTGAAAAGACTAAAAGTTCCCAAGAACTGAAAAAGTTATGGAAAAAAAGTGTTCATTTGCAAGATACCTAATATACATAGTTTTGATAAACCATTAACATTATATTCAAATTTATCTCAATGATTAAGCCAAAATGCATGTCAATCTATTTGGTACAGACTTGTTATTTCTTTGGTATTTGAAGCTGAAATTCCTTTATCAAAGAATTTCCAAAAAAGTTTCCTTTATCAGTATAGATGAGTAGCTGTCCTAAAAATGGTAATCTTGAGAGTTTTCTGGGATACTCAAGAGATAACTGACTTGTCCAGAGTCATAGTGTGTGTCAGGCAGGATTTGAAACTGGGTCTTCTTAAATCCTAGATCCATTCTTTGAACACTATGCTTCAGTTGCTTTATGTTATATTTTAGCAAAGTTTTAATAAAACCTTATCTGATTTTAAAATTCAGTAACACAAAAAAAGTTAGATTGCATGAAGTCAAGTTTTTGAAATCTACTTTTCTTTCTATTCTTTAAATATGAAGCGGTTACTCTTGTATTGGAAGTCTACATTAATTGAAACCTACAGCAACTTGTCTACTGTATGCTTTATAATAATAGAAAAATTAGAAGATTACATGAGCTACCTTTGTCAAGATGATGCTTATTTTAAGATAAAGTACTTCAAGGCTTAAGTGACTATTGGGACCGGTAGGTTAATGTCAAAGAAAAGAGCAATTTCTATCTCAACTATCTTATTCTCTTCTCTTACCAACCAAAAAATAAGTGCTTTATCTGAGATTCTCTCTGGAATGAGCACAAGTCTATTGACCACTCAATTTCCTATGATATTTTAGAAACAAACAAAGCATTTATAGGTTCTGAGCTGCTCCAACATAAGAATGATCTTTGGCATGAGCATCTCTCCCTGGGAATCACTCTTGGATACTAATCTACACCATGACAGTTAGTCCTATGCTGGAACCTCACCATAATCCCATATAACCTGAGGATACCAAACAGGTAAGTATGGACCCCTATTCAAAGCATTTACTACTGTAGAGTCAAAAGAATTCTATGATGTGGAGTCCCCACAGTCTGGAGCCAGAGGCTCCATGATCCTATTAGTACTACAAAAATAAGTAACAACAAAATCACAGCTTAAGACATGGCCATTCAGGATATGCAAAACAATAAGGAATAATCATTTAACATTGGAATAGATAAAGGTTAGTGAAAGCCAGAGTTTTTTCCAAAAGGAAAAATATATATATATATATATATACACACACACATACATGTGTATGTGTATGTATGCATATGTATATATGTATAGGTACATAGATATACTGCTTTTGTTGAGAAAGGCTTGGGATGATGTGCATGATTTCAGTCATTTACAAATAAAAGTTAAGACAAAGACTACATAGATCTATGCCTCATGACAAAAAGATTTATTACAAAATGGGGGAGGGAGGGTAAAAAAAATCTAAAATTGAATCAAGTTGAATTTTTATTTAACTCAAGGTTCTTATTTCTATAAGGTAAGATTGTTTTGATTTCATTCCTAAAGACTTGAGAAAGGAGATGCAAACATTTTTCTTGAAAATGATATAAAATTCCTTAAAGTCTGGCTAGTGTTAATGCTAATAATGACAATATCTGACATTTATATAGTGATTTAAGTTTTGCAAAGTGCTTTACAAATACTATCTTATTTTAGTCTCACAGCAACTATAGGAGCTAAATGCTATTATAATCTCCATTTTACAGATTTTGAAACAAAGACAAACAAAGCCTAAGTGATTGCCGAGCCTTGAGTTGCACTGCTGGTATGTATTTGAGGTTACATTTGAACTCACCTCTTGATTCCTAGATCCAGGAATCCAGCCCTTGTTCCACCTGATTTCATTAAATTAATGTTTCAAGTGTCCATGATTTCACCAATGAAATCTATTTTCCTCCTCCTTTGATGAACAATACACTTAGTCTGTGCTTTAGTAGACTGACTTTCTGATTTGCTGTGGCTGGACACAGCAACAACATAAAACACCAAATCTATCACTCAGCAAGTACTACCTTTTATACAAGGCCTTTCCTGATTCCTCTCACCTAATTACAGATACTATGAATGTACCTATACATTGATACATCTTCCTCAATAGAATATATGTTCTTTGAGAATAAGGATAGTTTCCTTTCTGTCTTTGCATCTTTAGCAGTTAGCCTGGTACCTGGTATACAATAAGCATTTAATAACTGTTTGCTGATTGATTCTGGTAATGACCCTATTAAAATTTAAATAAACTGCCCTTGAACAAAAGACATATAGTCCATAACTGAACCAGGACTCATAGACTTTCCAGTTTGGTTAGACCTGCCAGAACTTGTACTCCAGTGACATAGGCCAGGATAGAGCATAGGATGAAGACTTTAGTTGAAGCCAACAGGTACTAGAGGACAAAAGATGTCTGCTATCTCAGTTTTAATTCTTGAAGTAAAGTAGAGAGAAGAACTCAAATATTTATTAAGCCTGCCCAGTATTTCATCAAAGATACATTATTACTAGGAAAAATTGCTATGTCCCTATAATACTTGACCAATATTCAAACAATTTTATTTTCTTATTTGGTTGGTTTTTGGGGGGAGAGAACCTATGATTCCACTGAGGTACAGAACTCTCATTGAGAAAATTTCCTTGATTAATGGAGATATGCAATTGTTGTACAACTGAAAGTCTTAAGAGTGTTGCTTGCAAAATTAACAACTGAGATCATACAACCAATGTGCATAAGAAGCAGGATTTGAAATCAAGTTTTTCTGATTCCAAGGCTCCTCTAATCATCAAACCATATTGCTCTTTCATTCAAAAAGTTATTGCTATCAAATACCAGCAAATTCATAGTCCAATTATTCCCAAACTAATATTTTATTGATATAATTGTACAACTGAACAATTCTGTTGTTAGTTCATATGTTGTCAAGACCAAAAAAATCATCATCTAATGACTAGGCTATTGGTTATGATACTGTCTATACTTAGATTCAACTTATAATATAGATTTAAAACATCAAAAATATATGTTAGAAAAAATAACCACAGAAACAAAAAGAATAAATATAAGGAAAAATTTACCACTTTCCTAAACTCAACAAAAACCCTTGGATGAAGAAAGAAATAATGTTCAACAACCAAACCATTAGTTGAGAACCAAAATGTCATTAACATTTAGAGATATAAAATAATTTTTAAAGACCACAAGTTATTTACAACTTATGACTTATGAGCATCTACATAAATAAAATTTGACTTTAAATGTGCTTTTGGGTTTTTTTAAAGGTTGTTTCTTATTCTTGCTATTTTCTAGTCTTCATTTGCACACTATAATTAATCCAGATCAGAAGCACAAAAGTGGAAGATAGTAGGACACAGGATCAAGGAGGGTGATGGAGGGTGCAGAAGGATAGGAAAAATCTTTGCCATGTCACTAATGGTCTCTGGGGCCATAACTTGGGTAACACTCTGATGCTTCCTTTGATCCTTCTAATTCACAATGATCATTAGTATTAACTCCAATTCTTCTGGGTGAAGAATTCCATCTGTAGTCTTTTTTAATTTATCTGACTTAAGCAAATCCATGAAACATACCATTAGTGTTCCAAAAATTGTCTAAAAAAATAGTTTTCTCCAAATCAGGCTCACCATTAAACCAGTATATTCACATATATATGTGTATGCATTCACATATACACACATATGAATGTTTTAGGTATATGCATAGTTTTCTAGCTTCAGGGGTAGTTAGAGGTCATGTTAGTCAGTCTATTAATTTTGCAGATTAGGAAATTTAGGCTAGTTCCTAAGAGATTAGGTGACTTGCCAGTAATTAAGCAGTGCTATTACAGTTGAATTAGGACACACCAATAGTTTTTGCTTAAATAAATTACAGACTGTTGTATGTACATTCTCAAAACATTTTCAATTGGTTGATACTTCCAAACATTTTGGCAAAAGTTTTCCAATCAGAGTTTAATCACAACAAAACCAAGATGATAGAGGATGTCAAAGAATTAAGGCAAAGGATTTAAATGAAACAATGTATGGTTAGATGAATAATTTTCTTTAATTACATACTATGTGCCAACAGATGGGGAAACAAATAAAAACAAGCTTATGTTTTAATAGGAAAAGACAACAGAAATATGGGAATGTTTAGGAGAAGGTATATTGGTCTAGAGAGTCACAGGGATAGTAAATTGAGCCATGAAGCATGCTCACTGAATTTCCCTTTACAGAAATATTAGAATTTGTTGTGATTATAAAAGATAGAAAGTGCATATGGGGCATCAAGGTGGATGAGAAAAAGTTAGTCAGTTTCTAATAGGGGTTCACCCCAGAGACAAGACAAGAGTTCCAAAGTTGAGGAGTTTAGCCACTCCTAGGTAAGTTCCATAGAGGCAGTTTAGAGACAGAAGCATTGAAATTCGAATCTGCTTTAACAAACAGTATTTTCTCTTTCATCATTGTTATTAGTGAAGCTTGAAGTTTCAGGAAGAGTGGTAATAGTAATCATTCTTTTTCTAGATATGAAAAGTTTCTTTGTTATGTATATCTACATTAAATTCTGAAAGGAAAAATAAGTTTTTACCAGATGTTCTGTGGGTAAAGAAAAAATATCTTCATACTCATTTCACATTTTTCAGGGATTTATTTCATTTTTTATCATTTACAAGTCAGATGATTTGAAGATGAAATTTATGAGTTATCTCCATTTGCAACCTTTTGGGATCAAATATATCAATATGAAAGCAGTATGGGGCAAGTGGCAAGGAGGAAGTCACTTTCTCAAATACTGTACACTTCCGTGATTGATGTTTCAGGCAAGAGTGCCCAAATTCAGCCTTCTTGCCAGACAGAACATATTCTCAAGCCTACTGACAGCTGAAGAATGTTAGCTCATAGAGCATGATAAGAATATTTACCATTAAGCCTGGCAGAATGTGAGTGTGAGGAATAGAAAGACAGAATGAGAGGAGGGAGAAAGACAGTGACAGAGAAAAAGTATGTGCATTGCACTTACTTTGGTCAATAGTTGGAATAAATTAAATTGATCCAAATTTATAGTTCTCTTCCTTGCTAACATGTCATAAGCTTGGAGCAGATATCCTCCCCCACCCCCCAACTTGCCAGCAAAGATATGATACTAAGATGACTCCAATAGAACTAGTTACCCAAAACACAGCTAATGCAACATCTGTCTCTTCTAGAGCTTACAATTCCCAATTCAATTCTACTGACTCTATCTAAAGATGGAGAGGCAGACCCTCAGGGCTCTTTTCATCTAATCGTGTTTCTATGGAAATGCCATTATCAACCTGGAGGATTGTGTAACTTCCAGCCTATCCCACATTGGCTTTATCCACAATACCAGAAAACTCATTTGTTTCTAAAAGTGAGGTGTTAGACTGTTATTGACAACAAACCAATATCAAGTTAAAAAAAAAAAGTCAAGTTAGGAAATAAAATGCAAAAACAGAAATAATCATCATGAAAAGAACATTTACATTCACATCAAGCCTATTACTAAAGCACAAATAAAGGTTTTTAAAAAGCAGTTATTGGGACAACTAAGTGGCCCAGTGGATAAAGAACCAGCCCTGAAGCCAGGAGGACCAGAGTTCAAATGTGACTTCAGGCACTTAACACTTTCTAGCTGTATGAACCTGGGCAAGTCACTTAACTCCAATTGCCTCGGGGGAAAAAAAGAAGCCGTTATTTCTATAGCAATGATTAAACTTCACTTAGACATCCATGATCAATAAAGCTCAAGTATTAATTGTTATAAAGTGATAGAAACAATGGTTGACTGAATTTATGTCCGAGTTTTATATTTCAGCAAGACAACAAATAAAGTTTTTGCTCTCTTTCCCTAAATATACAGACAGACATATACTTTAACTACCACTTTTTGTCCCTGCTTTTCAGGATTCCTGAAAGAGACAACAGCTCCATGTAAGAGCAGAATTTAAATGAGAGCCAGTAATCACTTTTCCACTTTACTAAAAAAGTTGGAAACTGCAATGTGAATGAAAGGAGGTCAGAAGAGAAAGAGTTTTGATTTTACCTTTAATTTAAGAAGAAAAATAAATATGTGGTGGTTTTTTTTTGCTATATTTTAGTTATTCTTCTGGATTTTTCCCATTCTTTTCTGTACCCCAGGCATCTATTCATGTAACTGCTTTGTGGCAAAATAACAGAATATATGCAAAACACATCCAGATTAAATGCTATGACATAATAGATTATGGTGACAGTTGAACTAATGTCCTCAAGAAAATCTTTATATATTTTCTTCCCTTAACTGATAACTATGATTTTGAAGTGAATCATAGACACACATATTACTTTTAAATTATTTGAAATAATACATTTCTAAGCATCTTCAAGCATTGCTAGGAACAAACAAGTTTATTTTCCTTCTGATTCTGTTTGTGTGCATTTAAATTTAAATAGTATCTTTCAATTTGGGGGAGTAATTTTCTTTGAAGAAGCCTTCTCTACCTAAGTATACTGAACTAAAATTGACCTAGAAGTTACATTATTGAAATTTTATTTTATTCCTTAAACAACAAAATTTTAAGCTCGTTTCCTTATTCTTTTTTTTCTTTCATTACATATGAGTAAGTCCAGTTTTGTTTGTAAGAGACCACAAGCCCAAGAAAGGGTCTTTAGTTCCCTCTTTAGAGTAGTAAAATGTGCTCCTGATTAAATCTACCTGTGGATAACTACAGACCAGCACATTTTTCTTCTTATGCAGCTGGGGCACAAATCCAATAAGGTTTTTATTCAGTGCCTATTCTGCTCCTCTAGAATACAAACTCTTTAAAGCCCTTTCAAAGGCAGATTTTTTTTTTTAAACTAGAATAACCCAATGAAAGGATTGGCCCATTCCTTTAAAATGGACAGGGTGGGGTGAGGGGTGGGAATCCAAGTAATTTTTCCAAAAGATATTTGAATTTTTAAATTCTTGGTGCTTAAAAAAACTTGACTATAATTTCCTAAATTGTTTGCCAATTTTTTTTTAAATCAACAATAATTAAAATTATTCCTGAATCCTTTGCAGGATTTTGGAATTCACTCCCTGTTAAATCATTATACCACCTGATTACATAATTCACAGTTTGCTTGGAATTATAGTAAGAAAAAATGTTTTGTAAACTTTAAAGAGCTATATAAATGTGTTATTATTGTTTGTTGTTGCTGTTATTTGTCCTTCATTCTAGAACTTTTGCTAAAGCTGGAAACTATAAAGGCTACTTTGACCGTGAAAGAAGTGGCATTGAAGAATTATAATCTAAAATATGCAAAGAGCAAAACTAAAATGAATTATACAAAAACACAATAAATAATCACTTTTCTACTCTTGTGTTTTTTTAGAATAATTATTAGCAAGGAATCAGTTCCTAAGAATAATTGCTATCTAGGTAGATCAAGCACATGAGAAACATTCATGAAATAAAAGAGGAGTGCTCTTGTCTTTGGAGAAGTACTTAGCACATATTCACATAAAAAAGAGGGAAGGAGCCTCTCTTTAAATTTATATACTTTTAAAATTTTTATATAAATAACAATCATATTTTATAGGCATCTCTCTTGCCAAATTTGTCTGACTTTTAAAACTAAATCAGATCTCCTATTAAACCAGAAGGGTGGGATTATAAAGTCTATTTAAACAAAACTCCTAAATTCAAAAGGCTCCAAGTAGTTATACAAACTTGCCTTTTCTCTAAAATAAATAAAATCAATACTTCAGAATAAATTAGAATTTGCCCTGGATAAATGCATATTTCTGAGATTATTAGTGGCAAGAGGTGAAAAGGGTAATGAAAATTAATTCAATAATTAACTTTTAAAAATACATATGGACTTATCTTTCAGCATTATAGTATAAGAACTATTTTCACTCTTTAGGTCATGAATGACTGTAATCTAGAACACTAGATAATAGCTATGTCAAAACTACACTGCAACCTGTTAGGAAAGTAGGTAAAAGCCATCAAAACAATGAAGGGGACAGTTTAAAGCTTTAGATAATCTAACCTCCCTCTTTTACTCTGTGAACTCTATGAAGGAAAAGAAGCTTGAGGGTCTTCTCAGCTAAATGATGCTGCCTCATTTAGGATCAAAATATTGAATTTTTTATGGATTAAAAAAAATTAACTAAGCTGGGGCTTAGTTACTAAACTACAGTCTATATATTCAAAGACCTTCCAGTTTATTAGAACTCTCCAAAGTTCATCATCTGCTAGAACAGCTTTCTAGAATCGGAAATGGTCTGAGAAAATAATACCCAAGCTTGAAATAAATTAAGCAGTTGGAAAATAATAACAAAAAGTAAAAGTAAAAGCACTGATCAGCAAGACATTTGTTCATATATTCATTCCTTAGAAATAAAGAAATCCAATAAATATTTTCTTAACCTGTACATTTTTTTAATAGTATGATCATCTATCTGTAAGACTATTCACAAATGTATGACCTATAAATAGTAGCTATCTAATGGAAGGATAAAAGTAGTAGCTTTCTTTTACTTTCTCACTTTCTTTTCTGATTCTGTCTGAACTAATATTTGATAATATTCAGTGGCACTTCAGTTTGAAGTTGAATGTGAAGCTTTTCACAGATTTGAATGGAGGCTGAAGAAAACCCATTCATTTTATACTTTAGTATAAGCCTAGACTATAAAAAGTAGTTTTATTATGGCTCCAGGGCCAGTCTTGATTTTTTTCTAGGTTATTTATAAACTGGTTGGCCCCAAATAGCAGCATGGCAGCAACACTGCAGTTGACCCATTGTTACCTCTCTTCTCTTGCTAGTCTCAAACACCAAGATAATTTTGAACCTCATGGTTCCTAATCCCTTTGGGCACCTCTTAAGGAACTTGATGCTGGCAGAAGAGGGATACCAGCAAATTTTCTGAGGGCAGAATTTATTTTTTTTTAAAAAAAGCTCTTTTTTAGAAGACCAACAAATGTCCAAAAAAAGTTGCCTTTCTGACTGGCCATGCTAAGTGCTATCAATTTAATAAAATATAAAATTGACTTAAGACCTATTTTGTGGCCCCATCATGGTGGATAAGCACCACTGAATTCCTGAAGTACCAGTCAGCAGAAAAGAAGACAAGAGATTTCAACTAAGCTAGAAGAGCATTCAATATTTGGACCTCATGAAAGACTTTAAATGTTTCATCCAAGGATTAGACAACTTAAGCTTAGAGAACCTCTTTAGCAGAAGGTTGGTCAATGGATGTTGTCTTTTCAGCCACAGCAATTCAATAAGATCTATTAAGTTTTTAAAAAGTTGGGATTGGCAGCAGTGGAGTAACCCATATTAATGAAATCAGGTATCCAAAAAGCCAAACCAAATCAAAAAACAGGTGGCAACAGTGGGTAAAGAATTGCAAATAAGGAAGATATGAGTCTGAAATCAAGTTGACTACAGGCAAATTACTCAATAATCTGTTTCATCATCTGTAAAATAGAAGCACAGAATCTCCCAAGGTTGTAGTGAGGATCAGGTAAAATAATATATATAAAGTGCTTTGCGAACCTTAAAATATTATAATTTAGTAATTTAGTACAATGCAAGTTATTATTACTATGTTTTTGAAGTATTGATGACAATGATAATTTAGGATACTTTGGGATAACAGCAGCTAAATATTATCAATATTCAAAGTGTAGTCCTAAGGGTCCCTAGGGAGTTCCCCAAGATCCTTTCAGACAGTCTTTGAGAACAAAACTATTTGCATAATTTTACTAAGATATTATTTGATTGTTAAAATATTCTTCCTCTTTCCAACTATATGTCTGTGTGATGACAGATTTTCTTCACATACTTGAACAAAAACAACATGTCATTATAAATTGAATGCAGAAGCAGATAAAAAAATCTAGCTGTCTTTCATTAGATCAGATATTAATTTATGTATATATATATATATATATATATATATATATATATATAGTACAATACCATTCTTGTTGCTATGTTTTGTTCTGTAAAATGTTGTTTTTCATAAAAACATTATTTATGTTAACATACAATGAGTTTCTTTTTATTAAATGCATTCACAAATATTTTAATGATCAGTTTTCATTTCTAATATGGTTAAATACTAATAGATATAACTCATAATAGCAAAAGTTTTGAGGGGTCTTCAATAATTTTTAAGAGCATAAAGTGGTCCTAACGTAAAAAAGGTTGAGAATTGCTCATTGAACATATAAAAATCTATTTAAAATTCATCCTAAAATTTTTGGCAAAACCAAAATAAAATAAAACAAAACAAAAATCTACCTTCAACTTTGAATGGTATTAAGTGGAATGGAAGATGTATGCTGTGAAGTTACTATTGCTGCTGTTTCCTTTCCAATTCTCCACAAAAAACAATCTACAATAGCTAATTTTCTTAAATATTGCTGGATGCCTAATCTCTGAAGAGTGGAGCTAGCCTGGCATTTGGCTTATCACTATATTTGCTAAATAACAAAATATATGGCATTTGGCTTATCACTATATTTGCTAAATTAAAAAATATATGGCAATTAAATATGATTCAGCAGCTGATATCCCCGTGTCAGTTTACCTTTGTGACAACAGAGGGCTAACTTTGACATAGTGGAAAAATCACAAGTTCAAAAAAATAAGAGATACTGGTCTAAAAGCAATCATGTAAAACTATATATATATATATATATATATATATATATATATATATATATAATCACATATAAAATTTTACAAATGGAAGATTAAAAACATGTCGATTTCCTTCTGGCATTTAAAGGTATTCAAAAAAATTTTAATCTTTTACACTAATTTAGGCTAGCATATTTTGAAACTTAATTTTCTATATCAACTATATCAATATTGTATGAGTATGGCTATTTTGCTTACTATATATTCAAAATCACTGCCTATATTTTCAAATTTGAAAAACATAAATCTTTATACAAACTGATCAGGAATTACTTAAGTAATAGATATGAAAATGCTTTGTAACTTTAAAGAGTGCTATGAAAAAAAGCCTACTATTACCAGTACATAAACTGCCATTTTACTTTTCTTCTAAGTTACCCTGTATACCATATTAAAACACAATACTTTAAAAATACAAAATATCTGGATTAAAACTATTTGGTGCACAGAATTCATTCAGAACAATAACCAAACTAAACAAATCCCCCAGTGGTATAGTCAAGTATCTCTAGTTTCTCACATCTCCAGCAGAATTCCTGCAGTGAAAACAGCAATACTCACACAGACAATATAAACTGTTACTCTGTTTGAAAAGTCACAAGGGATTGAACAGGAAGAGCAGACTATATATTGCTGTTTTCCTTTACTGTTCTAAATACAGTGACAGAACTTTCACTTTGGAACTGTGCCTCAAGCAAAATGAAAAAGAAGTCAATGGATTCAAGCTCTTTAAAAAATAAGTTTTGTGATTGTCATGAATCACAGTATCATAACTAGGGTATTTTAACAAAAAGTTTACCAAATTCACCAAATCACTGGCAGAAACCCAATCCTACTGCATAATGAGCAAACTTCCATTTTCTTCTTTTAATGAGATTTCTTAGTAAGAGACAGTGGGGTCTGATGATAGAGGACCAATTTTTTAGTAATCAGAAAATTCTGATTTCGAGTCTTTTCTCTGACATATTTTGGTTTTGCAACCTTGGGCAAGTCATTTGAGTAGTTCAAAATTCTTCAAGACCATGAATTCCCAAATAATTATCAGTTGTAGGAATTTCCATTCTAGGATTTCTCTCAGACTAATGAAATCATAGGCCAGAACTCCCCTTCAATAAATAAGCAAACAAACACAAATAGTGGGACTTATTATGTAAAAAAAAAAAAAAAAAAAAAATTCATTTAGTACTTTCTTGAATGAATTCATTTATATACACCTTTAAATCACAAGTGCTTATTATACATTCTTGATCTTGTGCACATGCTGAATTTGATCAAACTACAAAGATGACCTTCAAGCAAAAATCGTCTTTCAGAAGGAATATATATACATACATACATACATATATATGCATATATATATTTATATACACACATATGCACATACCACCCCCACACACACCAATACATATTATGTATAAAAGTCTGTGTCCACCTTAGTAAAATTTATACTGACAGTTATTTCTTTATCTGTCACAAGTCCAGAAGACATCATATTTCTGGACAATTTATATTATTTTCTACCACAAACAGAACACTGTCTATGTTTATTTTACATATGTCATTTAGAGTTCACTTACTGTTAGATGCTGGAACAGCCACGCCCTCATGATATTTGTGGCTACTTTGGGAAAGATGCCACGCTTTTTATGACGCTTTTTGTCCTTATCTGGATCATCATCATCACCTGTGCTGGGGGAAGCTACACTGTTGTCCAAGCCATCACCTGTAAATATAGTGAACCAAATTTTGACTGATGCTCCCTTGATATGCTTTATAATTTAAAAAAAACTGCCTTTGGATATAAATAAAATCACAAAAGTAGTTAAAAGATAATAGTTTAATATACTGTCAATGGCAAGGGGGAAAAACTATTTAGTTTCTAAAATAACTAATTGTGAAAAAGCTCCATCCCAAACACAGAACTCTCTAATTAAGCAGAATAGCAAATTGATTTAACAGCCAATTTTTCAGTTTGTGAAGGAACAAAGTAATTAGTGGGGAAATATGGGGTTTTTATTAATTATATCTTTAGAACAATTACTTTAACTGCATGAACAGATATGTGATTGTCTGTTGATATGGTTGAAACATGGTACAGTGTACAAGTACCACCACAGGTGAAAAATATCTCATAGAGGAGGCAAATTCCATATATTGCCTTTGGGATCATGTTAGGAGGTTGAGGATGTATATGAGGTTAATCATACGTACCAATGCTAAAACAATAAGTGAATATAAAAGTAATCAGTCAAGTTAGACATCTAAGAGCATTAAACGTGAGCTTATGGATAACAGAATTAGAAAAAGAAAGGATCACAGAGGCCAACTAAGCTAACCTTCTCTTTTTGCAGATGAGCAAACTGAGGCTAAGAGAGGTTAAGTAAATTCTCCAAAGTCAGACAAGTAATAAGCAACAGAGCCGAGGTCTGAAAGCAGACCATCTGACTGAAACATAGCATTTTTTTTTCCTTTTAAAAGCCTGCTTTCTAAGCCCTGAGTTCAAATCCCAGCCATGATATTTATTTTGTTCTTGTTCATCTACATTTATTTTATTCTTGCCTCATCTACAAAACAGAGCTAAAAATATACCCATTTTCTATCCCACAGGGGTTTTGTTTAAAAAAAAAAAAGGAGGGGTGGTGAAAATCTTAAAATACCATAGAAATATAAGCTTTTATTACTAGACAGAATTCAACTTCTCTTCTAGTGATCTAACATGGGAAATAAGTTTTAATGTAATAACTAATAGCATTGATTGAAATCAAACTAGCTTTTAGATTCATAATCTAGAACAAGCTTTATCAACACTGAGGTCTTTTCTAGTTCTAAAATTCCATGATTGGAACTAAAAAGTTGCCTATAAAGTATATTTCTCTATATTAAATCCTGTTTTGCTATTTATTTCCATTATAAAATTGAAGCTGTACTCCTCTGGGAGGAAAAATGTTGGCCCCATGAGGCAATAAAATTATATTTTAGGATGTAGTAAAAGTTTAAAGCCATATATTTAAAAGAAAATATACTTTCTGAGGAAATAATCATGCTACTCAAAATAAATCATAAGCATGAATGTAAAAGAGTTACACTTATTTTTATATTTGTCACAACAGCACAAAGGACAAAAGAAAAAACAACAAAGGACCAAATACACTAGATTGAAAAGTCTTCCAGCTTCTATCAGACTCCCTTTTCAATAAACTACAGCAGAATAATATATTTTGGTAATTTAGAAACTGTTTCTTTGCACTCTGTACATGTTGGTGGCTTTTTAGAAATAAACAGTTTGATCTAGGAAGAAACATAGGGTTAGTATTAGTAATACAAATAAGCATGAGAGTTTATTTACTGAATATACACAAAAGTAAATGAAATAATAGGGAAGCATGTTATATGGCCTACTAGAACCAGAAAATTCCAAGTTTTCAAGTTATACACATAAACATACAAGTATTTATACTTATACATAAGTGTGTAATCTAAACATAATATATGTGTATGTGTGCATACATATATTTATAGAATTTAATCAATTTCTGATCTATAATATTCTTTTAGTAATTTCTATATATCTAGTTTCTATATAAAGAGGTATACCTGTAAATTTTTTCTCACTACACATAGAAACCTGCTTTTTTAGTTTCCCTAGGCAACCTACTGCAACATAAGTTGCTGTTTAATTCACTACAATTCCCCTAGGCCAATAAAAACAAACAAACAAACAAACAAGAAAGTGTCTGGAATAGGTCTGAGCTAAAAATACAACTCTACTTTATTCGGAAGACTTTTTTATATTTCCAGTATTTGTAATCATGTCCTATCAAACAAAATTAGATCACATAAAAAAGTATAAACAGTTTTGTGGTTGAATTTATTGGACTTCAAATAGTTTTTTTTTTTAATATTTATTCTTCAACCCAATCCAATGAACATTGAGTACCCACTGTGTAGAAAACCTTGTTACTGGCTAGTGGGATCACTGCCCTCAAGGAGCTTAAAGGAAAAGTTTTATTTCTATTTGCATAACCAAGAGTCTGAGGAGGGCTCCAGACAGATTTGAATGATAAATTCTTTTAAAATCCAATATTTAAAGAGGCTTTTTATACACAGAAGCAATTCACCATATAAAATAACAATTCATAAAAGAAACATGAGCCAAGGAAACAACTCAACAGCATTTAAAATTTCAATGGGCTAATCTACTTTCAGTTTACCAAAGTTAACCAAGGAAAAGAGACATGCATAATATTTGTTTATTGATTAAACACAAGGAAAATTTTCCAGCCTAATGACAGTTTTAAAATCACTTCCCCATAATTATTTTCACTCCTTTAGTTTTTGTTTTTTTTCTATTTCAGAACCCCTTCAGATTAATTTAGTAGAAAATGCCTAGTGCCTGCATAGAAGAGAATTCATTGATAATTTATGGAAATATCTACTATAATCCAGAGGAGATGACTTTTTTCCAGCTTTGTGCATCAATAGATAATCAAGGCCTTAAAGCAGCCTTAGCTTCCCATTACCTCAGGCAAAAAAATTCCTGAAAGCATGCCTTGAGGGCACCTGAATTATATACTCCATTAGGAGGGGAAAGGCTTTCTGCATTCCATGTATAACACTCACCAGAACCTTTCCTGTTTATTTCTGCTGTATGAAAGCAGAAGCATTAGGAACAGAATTTTTTAAGTGAAGACTTATGTAGATACAATGGAGAAACCTTTCAAGCGAGATCCAGATCACCTCCTTCAATCCCTGGCAGTGACCTATCCCAAATAAAAGGTTTCTGTTACATCATTAGCTCAAGCCAAAAACAGCCTTGGCTTAATGCACAGTTTGTTCTTCCTACTGTTTTTAGGCAAATACAGCTACTTTACTCCCATCTGGGAGGGAAATTACACTGCTGGGTTGTAATCTAAGACAAGATTTTCATTGGAAGCAAATGCTTTCAATCCAGTGTAAATACTGGTACATGTTCAGAAAAGCCTAAAACAATAAACCTGGTCCTGTCCGGCAGAAGTCAGGGGAAATGGAGAAGGAAAAGCAGCATAATAAAGCAAACTGTTCTCAAAGCAAACTCTTTCATAGATTTTAATAAATGGCTTGACCTCTTCCACTTTTAAGGAATGGAAGTTGATCTCGTAATGTCTAAATCTCAGAGAAAAGCCAAAATGGTCAGTTGTACCTTTAGCATTTCCATCCACCCTGCAATTTGATAGTCACCTCGATGAGGTCTCTGGAGGATTTGTTTCCTTCTCTTCCCCCTCCACTAAAATTTTAAGATCACTAAAAAAAAAGAAAAAAACCTTAGAGAACCACTGACCAACCACATGGCAGCAGCTCCGAACCACATTTGTAAAATGTCAGCCATGACTTCATTCCTAGAACTGACTTCTCCTGCCGCCAAATGAAGGCAAACTGAAAAGGTGGAAATAATCATAAAAATGATGCTAGTCCATAAACAAGCTTACAGCCTCATTAGTATAGCAGTAGGCTCCACTGGGTGATTTATGCTCGTTTTGCTGATGCCATGAGGAAATGCCATAGGGCGACTTAAGCCAACTGCTAATGGTTTCTGACAGCTTCTTAGCAACTAGTGCAAGCAACGTTGTGGCGTTTGCGAGTGACAGAAACTGAAAATGTCATATTATCTGCCCATGTGTCATGAAGTCCGTGTGGCAATTAACTAGTAGGCCAGTGACTGAGGGGCCAGAGGCTCTTGAACATGGCCCTTGGCTATTCCGAGACAGACTAGGGATGGCTTGCATTCTCACTGCACATATGCAACATTCTAATGCAAGAATCTGGTTCACACTACCTTTCTGTCATTGATGAAATTGGTCCAGTCCAATTCTTTCTCTGTAGGAACTCCAGTTGCTTTCTCTTTAGCCACTGCATGGTATTGCCAAGGGAGCATATCAAGTAATCTGCTTTCATATGGTTGTCTGAATGACACCTTAATGGGTGATACCTGATTCTTTCCTCTTTGAAAACTGGATCCAAAGGTACTACTCTCACACAAATTAGTCTAAAAGGATTTAAGAGCACTGAAGCAGACTCATTGCCTGTCAAATTGCTAGGAGTATATGGAACTCTGCACAGCAACAAGACACTATTTAAAAAACACCAAGCCTATAACAAGCACTGGAAGAGTCTTGGCTACACATTTCAGTTTCCAAGCTATCAAAACCATGCACTATATGTCAAACTGTCAAACCTTTCAGCATGGGCCATTTGCCCTTTCAAATAATATTTAAGAATTGTTTTTACAAAATTTTATAGGCCATGGTCTAGTGAAAGAGGCCAACCAACAAAGAAAGGAATTTGTACTACAATTCGTCCACGGACAATTTCTTGTGAGACCTGGGCCTATCCCTACGGAACAAGGCAGGTGACCTGTGGCAGCTCCCAGGCTGTCAGAGAGCTCAGATTTCAAACACGCTCAACTCAAACGTCCCAGAGTTGCCTATTTAAGCATGCCCAGGCATTTAGGCTGTGCTATCTCATTCCTTTCAAGAAAGGATAAAGCAGCATTTATCGTATTCAGGCCATTCAATGGGTCAGACTGGCCATGTCAGCAGGGGTTCTTCTCATGCAGGTCAAAACCCTCTCCCCTTTTTCTCCCCCTACCAACTCACTCTCTGTCCTTCCAGTACCACCATTCCCCCATATCTACACAGAAGTAGAGGCAAGAGCAAAGAAAATGAATTCACTAAAATTTTACCGAAATAGTTGGGAGTGTTCAATATTAGTAGACAGCCACATATTAAATAAATTAATACCAATTTCTTCATCTAATAAAGGCATTGTTTTAAAAAATAGGGATATGTAAATCTAAAATTTTGTTTGTTTCACTGGAAGGAAACAAGAGAAGGAAACAATTTGATAAGAGTTTCAAAAACATTTCCAGCTCAAATTCACGCTCTCACTCTCTTATGCCTAGACAGAAGTGGCATAATTATTTGACATTCACATTGGAAGTCAAAACTAAAGCCCATTTACAGAGACTTTTTGTAACTCAGAAGTTGAGAGTCATCCTAAAAACACACTTGAAGATCATGTGATATGATGCTAATATTTTCCTCAAGTGAAATCATTTCCCCTTATCCTAATTTTTTTATTAGGAAGAAAATATAAACATGGAGTTTTTTTTTTTTCTTTTCAGCTTTCACAAAAAAACACGACCACCTGAAAAGATAATATTGTGTTCCTTCCTTGAGGTTCTGCAGCATTTCAAGACTCCAAAATTTAGGTGTTCTTCAATCTGAAAATTCCTGGTGAAAACATTTTATTTTGTGGGGTTGTTGCTTAAAGTTAATGTCTAAACTCTAATAACAAACATCAAGACCATAACAGGCAGCACTGGGTGTCCATGTTTTTTTGTTTTGTTTTATTTTGTTTTGGTGACAATTCTGAAGCTACTCCAGTGGATCTGGCTAGAGGTCAAGAATCCAGAAAACAAATAGAAAAAGGTTCCTAGATAGGTTTTGTTGAAGAGGACAAGATATCACCATTTCATAGGAACCACTATCTTTTTTCAACATTTTAAACAAGTGTTTCTCTTCAAGGAATTAATGAAATATTATATTTTCTCAAGTTTTTGCATAATTTCTTTAATATTTCTAATCATCTTGGCTTTCATTTGAATGGGTATTCCTTCAATCAATGAAAAATTTAAGTGTCATGTCTCAGTAAGCCATCATGACTGATAGTTTTTTTTGGGAATGAGCTTTTTCAAATTTAGCTAACATGGTTCTTGGATGATAATTTAATATTCAACTCCTAATGGATGCCTTTACAACTTGATAGGACTGCTTACATTCTGCCTATACTGGAATAATCCGTTGAAATAAAGTTTAATGAGTATAAATATAAGTTCTCTCAAACTTAAAATGGAGCCCCACTTCATTGAGAAAAGTTTTGAGTTCCTAATAGTTACCTTCATAATTCTACATAAATCCAGTTATTGAAAGAATTTATTTGAATAAATCCTAAAAGAAATATGCTTAATAGAAATGGGAAGTTATTCTGAATTCTATATGCATTTCTTTGACAGAATAATATTCTTTGTTTAATGAATGAATGTCTTCAAAAATGCTTATATAGATCACCATAAATATATCAATGAATGTTTATAATATTTTTGGGAGAGTTATTCTTTTTCCAATAAATTAGATTTTCTTATAAGTATAAATTGAAGCTCTCTGTTGTACTTAAGATCCCTATCTGTTAAGCTTTTATTGTTCTTATATTATGGCAAAACAAAATAATGTGCAAAAGTTATTAGGCTCTTTCTGTTGACTTTTAAAAAAAATTCCATTTATTATATTATTCCTCATTATATTCTCACTATAATGGAAAAAGGAAATTTAAGTCATTTCAAATCAATTCAATTTTATTTAATAAGTACCAATTATATGAAAGATATGAAAAAGGCTAGAATATAGAAAAAGGAAAAACAGTACCTGCCCTCAAGGAGATCACAGTCTAATGGGAGACACACTATGTAAAGAAATATATGACAAAATGGAAGTAATATTGGAGAAAAGACACTATTAAGAAACATTACCTTAGACTTCTTCTATAAGGCCAGATTTAGTTAAAAGAAGCCAGGGAAGACAGGAAGTAGAGACCAATAGGGAGAACATTCAAGTAATGGAGAGATGGGCAGTGACAAAGGCTCAGAATTAGTAAGATGGAGAGTATTTTGTATTAAAAACAATAAGAACTCCATCTCTAGATGACAGTCTATGTGGAGAAGAATAATATAAAAAAAAACTGGAAAGATAGAAAGGAGCCAAATGATAAAATGCTATAATTTTTAAGAGTTTAATGATGGATTCATTTAGCCCTTTCAATTAAATTTACTGCATTTCTTTATTAAGAAATATACAAAGGGACATTCATTTTTGGTATTTATATATCCTTACACACACACACACACACACACACACACACACACACACACAGTATTGCCAGTTTGATCAAAGTAACATAATAATAATAATAAAAGATTCCATCAGGTAATTCCATACAATAAGATTACATCAGATAATTCCATACAATTTATTTTACCATTTATGAAATTTATTTTAAGTACAACTGAAAAAGAAGCATTTCCAAAAACTCACATGTGGCATTGTTTGAAATCACAATAAACAATTAGAAATTACCATGGCTTCTATAATTTCCACAAACTCCTATTAAAGGCTATATGTTATATAGTATGAAAACAGCTGTATTGTGTGTAGGAAAGTAGGATATGAGTGAATATTTTTAAATGTAGTACAGGTATATCATAATAGTACTGTTATATAGCAGAGATTAAATTGGTATATAAGGTCTGTCCCAGGGAGTTTGTAACTATTTGAATGTTTTCAGTGAAAATGATCACCAACACAAGTATTGGCACAAACCTGGACTGTCTGATTAAAAGATATATAGCATTGTTTGGACAATGAAGAGCAGAGGTGAAATGTTAAAAGTCTAATTAGCTGCCCTGAAAAATGCTTGCTTTTTAAATAGTTGCAATTATCAACTTCTTGGAAGAGTAAAAGAGTAGTTAGCATTGCCACTTGTTTTAAGTTTATATCTGTCAATGAACATTTGTAATTATATTTGGCATTATTTATGTATATAGAAAGTAACTAGTCCTATACCTGATTCATTACATTGTCTTTCTAATCCTTCTCCCCATTTTGGAGAAATCCTAGATGTGAAACTAAATCTAATCGTGAAGCAAGTTTTCCCTGAAGGACTAAGGTGAGGGGCTTAATTTACCAAAAAGGGGGAAAGAAGGGAACCCAAACCATTTCTCTTAAGAAGCTAGACTGCTAGGGCTGAAACCAGTTTCACCCATAGTCGTGATTCAAAGGAAGAAAGGCTTCCTGGTTAAAGGATAATATATAAAGTTCCCTTGCTCCCCTGTACTCAGCAGCAATTCCCCAATGTTAGAACTATTGTTATTTCTATTTTTAAAATTTTATCTATTGCTCTTAGTAGGCTAAATCAGGAGTTATGACATGAAATTTTTCACTTTCAGTTACAATAAGGAGGCATAGAGTCAAGGTAATAAGAAGTCTTATTTGATTGTTTCAGGGGGATGAGTTAGTGCATTTATTTTAATCTCCAGTGGACAAACCAAATGCAAAAATTAGAACCAAAAGAGCAATGCTTTTCTCTTCTCTGAATCTATATTCCTTCTGAAGAAAAAAAAAAGTTGCCATTCATACTGAGTCCTTATTTACTTATTGAATTTTCTCTCCTGACATAGAGGAGCCTCTTTTATGCAGCTCTCTATTACCTTTATTCCATAAGTTTCTTTTCTTTTCTTTTCTTTTTGAGGTCAACAAAGGAAGGAACTATGCATTTTAAAATAAAACACAAAGATCAATGGAGATTTTTCATTCCTATCAAATGTGTCTTGGTTTTTGTTCTAACCAGAGATTTCAAAAAGTATTAGGAATACCTTTCACTGATGTAACTCATCTACATTTTACAGTCTTAGATCACAGAAAGGGTAAGTGAATTCAGAGTCATGGTTGATAGACCTGTGATTTCACTTGTTTAGGGAATTCTAGGTGAAGAAACTCCCTCTAGCAACACAACACAGACTTGCATCTTTTTTGTAATTTATGGTCCTAGATCTTTGCCTAAAGCACTAATCAGTTAAGTGACTTGATCAGGATCATCAAGTCAATGTATATTAGAGTCAGGATTTAAATACATATTATTTTGACTTCTAATCCATCTCTGTCTCCACTATGTCAAGATGCTTTTTATTCTATAAACTAAATTTAATTTTACTGAGTATTGTCTTGCTTTTTAAATTTTTTCTAGTTTCCAATCTATCAAGTCACGAAAATATAGAAAACTGGCCAAGGTACATAGTATACCATTATAAGCAGACCTCCCTCCTCCCTGCATTTCCAAAAATTTGTTTTCAAGTTGACAATATTCAAAATACACTTTTCTATAGAAAGGATAGATACTTAGAGCAGCCCAGAAAAAAGCTACTTAAGGCATGCAGTTAAACATATCACTAAGAGTATTGTCTAATCTAAGGTCCTAGGAATAAGAGGCCATATGCAACAGGAAGAAGACAGACTAGTGATAGGCTCTGAGTACTCTGTCAGAGAAACTTTGGCAAAATTTTGAAATAGCTGGTTTGTTTTTGTCACGTTACTTTTCTGTTACACTCTCTCCCTTTCCATTACTCAGTCCCCAAGCCACTAAGTGCCTCACCCAAACCTATCCCCACAATGTACATTGTGTTCCAAGCATACCAATCTCCACACCTTTTAATATACACACATCAAACCTCCCATCACTCAATGAAACTGATCTTAACTATGGGTTAAGAAGAAATCAATCTAATTGAACTAATTGATATGAATTTATGAAAGATCATTTAACTTTCTTAAAAGTTCAAACTTTTTAAACAGTCAATGCATTTTTAAAGAAGCATACCTAAACCAAATGGATTTTTACTTATCAAGATTTTAGGTACCAACAAGGTGAAATGATCATTTTGGAAAATTTCTGGCACAAGACATTTCTGTGCAGGAGTCAATCTACCACATAACAAGATCACAGTTCTACCTGAAAGTCCATTTTGAGGGTCAGTTTCCTTGAATTGTTCATAATTTTCACAATTTCTTCCCTTCCTCTAAATCTGAACTTCTGAACCACAAGGTTGTTTAAACACTCTCTTCCCTGCCCCACTCCCCACAATGGCTCCCATGACAACAGCTAAGAAGCTTCAATAACTTAGGAGGGAAAGTAGGGACAACTGTTGTCTGCATGGTTTATTTATAAATTGGATGTTTATAAATTTAGGACTTCCTGAATGCCAAAGTTGAAGTAATTTCTTTAACATAAACAACATTTTCAACAAAGTCTCTTCAATTTTCTGATTCTTTATTGGCAAGGCAACTAATTTACAAAACTGACACCTCCTTTAAAAAGAATAAAAGAGAAAATATGTGATGAAACTTTTCTCCCCCCAAAAAAATCAAGTCTAAAATGAAATATTTAGTGAATTTAAACAGAACAAACCAATATTTGCATCTGAACTTTAACGTATGTATATCTGATTTTAAAGCATGCATTGTTAATATAAACTATAAGTCAAAAAAAATTCTTTCTTGTAATTTACTGAAAAACTATTTTCCAGAAGGACTCATAGAAACAAAGTCCTGTTGATAAGTATAATTTACACTGAGAAGTCTGATAAATTTTCCAAGTTTTTTTTTTTCTCCTTAAATCCTGTACTTTTTTTTTCTTTTGAGAAGAGAGCACCTTTTTCTAGTAATTCAATATGACTTTTTGACTTGAAATCCCCTCAGGGAAACAACAGCAAATTAGTTGCCTATACACAGAGGACATACAGCACTGATGAATAGGAAAAAACACAGATTTTACTCATTTTTCATCTATTCAGCATTTTTTTTTTTTTACAACTAAACACCATAGAAGAGCCCTGGGAAAAAGAAAAAAGAAACCTAAATTCTTTTTTGGAATCTTAGAGACTCCAGAATTATAGACATGATATGTATGAAACATTACTGAATCTATGTATTTATACTACATATTAAATATTAAAGCAAAAACAGTGAAACCAATGGGAACTCTCACAAGCTTTTTTCTAGGAACAAAAGAAAATAACTGTGAAGGTGAAAACATAAAAAAAAACACACATTTTCAGAGTCAAAATCTCAGAAAGCCTTAAACTATATTGGAGATCTTATAATATTCTATTTTAAGACAACTTTTGGCACATGTGACTGTTTTAAAAGTTCTCCAGAAAATGTGTATGTCATACATTAATACGTGGTTATCAAGTTATAACCAGCCAAGACAACAGTACATCTGAACACTTAGGAAAGAACCAACACATAAGGAAAAATCTACATAAGAATACACACATACACCACTACCTTAGTTTGAAAATGATAAAAAAAAAAAAAGCAACAAAACATATTGCTTTTTAAATACCCATCATCCTTTAAAAGACATAGTTCTTTAGTTGAGTTTTGAAAATAATTGTTGTAGTAATAGATTATTCCATCTTTCACTGTGTAGACATGTATATGTTTACATATAAAAACACATCTTTTTATCCACAAGCTATTTATGCTGCAATCTCAATTCCATGAGTAGTAGTGCAGTGAAAAAAAGCAAACTTGTTACAAAGCTCATGCACTTTGTCCATTGAAAAAACTCTCAGATCCTCATAAAAGTCTATTTACTCTTATTTTAGATAAGTTCTGTTAGGTTTGTTTTTGTGGTTTCCTAGTGTATGACAGATGACAAAAAAAAGACAAATTAGAAGTGAGGGGAGATTAATATACCCAGCAGTAAGAAACGACAACTGAAAAAATATGGGCAAGGGGAAAGAAAGAAAAATTCTAAAAAGAAGCCACAAAGCTCAAAAAAATACTCTAAAATCAAAAGGTGATATTTATATTGATAATCTTTGGTTATCTTAGAATGCTATACTTGGTAATCTAGTCTAATGCCTATGAAACATGTACTTCCTTTAAAACATCCCTTAAAAAGGGGTTAGCCACCCTCTATTTGAAGACTTTTTGGATGGTGAACTTAGTACCTCTCATTCCACTGGGAAGAAAAGCAATGCCGATTTTTCTCAATAGCAACTCCTTTCATTTCTGAACATCTCTAATTGTCAAAAAGTTATATCAAGCCTTATATTACTAAAATCTGCTTTGCTATAACTTTTATCTGTTGGTGTTAGTTCTACTCTCTGAAGCCAAATAGAGTAAATTTAATTATTTTTCCATATGTCTATCCTTTAAATTTCTGAAGACTTTGATCATTCTCTGGTTTTCTCTCTCTAGAATATACATAAAGCTGCCCACAGAAGAAAAATGTGGTACAGAGAACAGTATTAAACAAAAGGGGAAAAGCAAATAGATGCTCAAGTCAGAAAATAAAAAGATCAATAGGACAAACCAGTATATTGTTCAGTTGGGTTTCTTTGAAGAGAAAACAAGGAGATATTCTGGGTAACACTTGTGGTATTGAGAAGTACAGATATGTAGGAAAATAAAGAGGAAAGTAAAAAGAAAGGGAAGAAAAAGACAGGGAGGAATTCAGATGAAGAAAAACAAATGAAGTGGGCTTCAGAGCCCTGATACAAAAACAAACACATGAAAAATCTAACAGCTCATGGGAGAAAAAGACTGACTGATGGAGTAAAATTTCTCTCCAACTGCTACTTAACTCCTTTTATTTCTTTAAACAGCCTTCCTTCCCCTTACTGTTCTGGGGCCCAATTGTAGCTGTTATTACCTTTCATTTTCTATAGGACATCACCATACAGGTTCCTTTGCCCACGGCCAAAGGAACTTGCTCAGACAAATCATTCCCAGTGCAACACATACCACTCACTTTGCTAATTAATGATGAATCCCTGCCTTTCAAAACAAAATCAAGAGACAGGAGGAAAACAAATAGGTCACAATAATGAAGAGCCCTGACTTCACTTCTGTGATCAAATGAAAGATAAAATAAATGTTCCAGATCTCATCTAGAAAGAATATTTATGATTTTTTAAAATTAAAGATGTCTCTCCAGACTTTATATTATGCATTGTGAATAGAAACAAGCACTTATTGTAGAAAGAACGAGAGGTTTTTAATTATTTTTATAAGGATAAACTGTCCCCTTTCCTCATTTTAACAGTGCAAATGAAATGCTTCTCTGCTCCAAATCAGCATTTTCTAGCTAATGTGCCTGCTGGTCACACTATTGGGTTTGTTTGTTTGTTTTTAAACATGTGACTGATGTGTCACAGCTGATTGGATTTTCCCTTAATCTTTGACTCCTCCCTAACATCTATTCTTTGCTATCTGGGATGCTTTTACTTTGTTCTGAAAACACAACCCACCTTTCTTTTGTCTCCTAAATAATTGTCTTTCTTTCTCTCCTCTCAAATAAGAACTTCATTCAGGACTTTTTTTTGGATATAGGTCATTCACTTTTATTCCATCCACTCTTGTCATTGAATTACTATGACCCTTTGCATCCCCATCTTTTTTCTAGTAAGAGTTGTAGATGATCTTTCCACACCAGCCTTCTCCCCATACATTTTTTCTAGCACCACTTGGAGGACACCAATCATCTGAACCCCCCGATTTATCTTGATAGATTTTTAAATTCACAGGTGTATTGGAAAATGAAAAAGATTAGGGGAAGATTACTCTAAATATTCCTGTAACATGGCAGGCAGACTACTGGCTGATGAGTGTATATTGTACAGCAATTTGGAGATCATAGATTTTCATTTCTTTACAATCATTCCAGGAAATGGCAGAATTTTTAATGGCCTATAAAAAGTATTTTAATGGTTTTCAAAGAGCCTTATTTTAATAGTGGGTAATATCAAGAAATTGTTCTGATATATGAGGAAACTATGCTGTAGAAGAATTATCTTTATAATCATAGAGAATGGAAGCAACATAGAGAAGAAAACAAACTTAAATTTTCTTATAGCCTCTATCCAAAATGTAGATTCTTAACTCAAATTACATGAACAATTAATCAAATTCCCCATATTAAAACTGCATATATATATATATATATGTGTGTGTGTGTGTGTGTAATATAGCACAGGTTTTAGGTATGTTTTAACTTAAATATGATAAACAAGCCTAAATACTTCATATGATACTCTTTTAAAAAAGAATATGAAAACAGAAAAAAGAACATAAAAGTATATAAGGAGTAGCAGTAAGATGTGAAGCCCAATTCTTTCCATCCTTCAATTCATTCAATAGGCCTAGAAACTAAACAGATATGATGAGAAAATATTTTTAAAAAGAGTCACTGTAAGTCATTCTTCCAGCCCAGGTCAACATAGAGAGTCAGAGAAGTGAGTGGATACTGGGGGTAGGATCCAACCAGGAGACTTACTTGGACAAAAGTACTTGGGGAACATTCCAGGATAAACTGTGCTTCAGGGCAAAGAAAGGTCAAAGATCCATACAGGGGCATTGTTACCTCATGCAGGGTATAGGAAAAGGTGTCAATTGGCAGCTAATTAGTTGGCCACTACTCAGTTCTGGGTCACAAATCTAGGGAGATCTAGGGAAAGGAACTGAAACCAGGGATAGTTTTTGGAGTAAATAATTGTCCTAGGCTCTAAGCAGTGTAAAAAGAGAAACAAGTTCAAAAGCAAGTATCAAAGATGTGGCTCAGACCCCAGAAGTAAAGCATCAGAGGGGGAAAGAAGAAATAAAAAGAATCTACTAGTTGCCTCCTGAAAGAAACCCCAAGACGAAAACCCATAGAACATTTTAATCCAAACCCGGAGTTTACAGGTCAAAGAAAAAAAAAAAAAAAACCACATTGCAAGCAACAAAAAAGGAAAAAAGTGAAATACTGAGGAATTACAACAGGATCACATATGATTTAGCAGCCACCACTATAAAGGAGCAGAGAGCTTGGAATATCACCTTCCAGAAGGTAAAGAATATATCCTTAGAGTTTGCAAAAGAAAAAAAAAATACTTGGGAAAACTGAATACAATCTCAAAAGGGGAAAACAGTCCTTATCTGATAAAGAAACTAGAATCATGTAGAAACTTTGAAATTCAAATATAGGAATTAAAAGAAACATAAAATGATAAACAAGAATGATCTTAAGGGACTAAATAAGGATAAATTGCTTATATTCTAATAGGATATGACATATTTATCCTCTCTGAGCACTACCATCATCAACTGTTACAGAGGGGGGTCTTCTTAGAATATCTAGCAATAGTTCTAATATCGTAACATGAAGAGAAAAAGAAGGGAAGAACAATATGCTGAAGTGTGAATAAAGGCAAAAGGTTAAGGAAAAGTGTAAATAGAAGTCTATACAAACAAGTATGAAGAGAGAGAGATGGCTGACACCTGAATTTCAGAAACTCAGATCAAAGGAGGACAGAATCCACTCATACATATACATATACACATACAATTAAGTAAAAAAATACATTTTGCTCAACAGGAAAATAGGAGGGAAGGAGAGAAAACAGAAAAGAGAATTAAAAGCAAGATATTTTAATAGGGTAATTCTAAGGAAAACAAATTCTAAGGATGCACAAAAATATTTATAGCTCATTTTGAAGTGATAAAGAATGGAAATTTAAGGTGGTGACTATAAATTGGGGAATAGATGAACATTAGTTATGACATAAATGACATAAAGTTATGATTTATAAATATGATTAGAATACTATTATGCTATAAAAAATGATGAAAGAGATAGTTTCAGAGAAATTTGGGGAGTTTTCTATGAATTGATATAGAATCAAATGAGTAGAACCAGGAAAACAATTTCTAAATGACAACAACAACAACAAAAAAAAAAACGACATTCAAAAAATAAGAGCTTTGATCAACAAAATGACCTACCATAGCTCCAGAAGAATAATGATAGACATTTAACCTCCTCTGAGTACAGCCTGAGTACAGCCTGAGACATTTTGCACACACATATGCATGTATGTGTATGTATATCTGTCTTTTAGACATGGCCAATGAGGAATTTTTTCTTGACTATATATATTTATAACAGGGATTTTGTTTTCTTTCATTCACATTTAAGACATGGATGGGACAATAGTTGGTGAGGAAGTCAAGAAGATGGATTTTTGCTGACTGAAAAAAAATGAAATATATATTCTCAATGTAAGGAAATATAAAAATGGTCATTAAGATATCAAGTAAAGAAAAAGTAAATAATATTTATGAATAGACACTGAGAAGAATGTAGAGCAATTAAAAAGTAAAAGAGAGCAAGATATGCCATGACATTTGAAAATAAAAGCAAAGTTAATAAGAATAGAGAAATTTCCTTTTGCTACTCTCTGAAATAAACAAAAAAATAGAAAAAATTATAATAGCCAATTATACATGAAATGATAGCATCATTTCATAGAACACAGTTGAAAATTAGGAATTAAATCTATACCAACATAAATCAATAAAAAATATAAATATAGATTAGTGTGAAGGGGACAAAAACACTTCATTACAATGAGGCTGGCATGCAATATATGAAATTTAGAAACTTATGAAAAGTGAAAAGAAATATATTTAAAATCTTCTTTTCATCTTTTAAAAAAATAACCTTTTTTCCTCAAAAAGGGAAGTTCACAGGAGAGCTATCCAGAGCTGAACTTCATCTCCTCCCTGTAGTCACAAAGTTTCAGTATGATCAGAATTAAAACTTTTAATAGTCAAATTATGGGAAGATGGTCTTACTCACTGTCTGTACCTATTTAAGGTACAGTAGAAGACAGAGTTTGGTTATACATAGTCCAATAAGAAGAGAAAGCATGATGAAAACTCTAGTATGTAAATCAGTTAAATTTCTTTTAAAAGATAAATTAGGTATGCTAATTAGACTTATTATTCTCTCAAATGATTCCCATAATTTTCCTTAAACTGGACAGTATTATAAGGTTCCATTTTCCTACGGAAAAAATATTAGGTGTTTCCAGAGTTATAAGTAGCACAATGCATAAAATGCTGGCATTGGGTTCAGGAAGTCCTGAATTCAAATCCTTGGGTAGCATCACTTCAACTGGTTCGGCCTCAATTTCCTCATCTCTAATAGAAAAAGTTAATAATAGCACCTATCTCACAGAGTTGTCAAGAATATTAAAGAAGGCAATATAATAAAAAGTTCTTTGCAAAACCTTAAAATACTACATGAATTCTATTTACTATTATATAGTTATATTCTGGCTTTTCTTTATCATCAAAGAACCATTTTCTTTCTTTCCACCTTTAGTCTCTCTTTCTGCACTGTACTTACTTTGCACTAAAAAAAAAAAATCCACTCTTTACTCACAGGTAAGTTGTCACAGTATTCTATTATGCTTTATTAGAATAGCCTTCTTATCCAAGAACAAGAAAATATAATTGATCAATGAGATTTCAAACATAAGAAACAAGAACACTTTTTTTGTTTGTTTTCTTTGGCAATACTTATTTGAAGTGGAATTTGGGTTCATGGGAAGCTTGGTCTAATATGAATAATAATCACCTCTAAATATGAACAGATTAAGAATATTATTTAACTTCATCTTCTAGAGCCCAAGTTTACTAATGACAACATAGAACACTGATTCCTTTTGGCATGAAATTAAATAGTAGTTCATTATTATGGAATATTATTGTTCGGTAAGAAATGACCAACAGGATGATTTCAGAAAGGCCAGGAGAGACTTACATGAACTGATGCTGAGTGAAATAAGCGGGGCAAGAAGATCATTATATACTTCAACAACAATACTATATGATGATCAATTCTGATGGACCTGGCCATTTTCAGCAATGAGATGAACCAAATCAGTTCCAATGGAGCAGTAATGAACTGAACCAACTACACCCAGCAAAAGAACTCTGGGAGATGACTAAGAACCATTACATTGAATTTCTAATCCCTATATTTTTGCCTGCCTGCATTTTGGATTTCCTTCACAGGCTAATTGTACAATATTTCAGAGTCTGATTCTTTTTGTACAGAAAAATAATGTTTTGGTCATGTATAATTATTTTGTATTTAATTTATACTTTAATATATTTAACATGTATTGATCATCCTGCCATCTAGGAGAGGAGGTGGAGGGAAGGAGGGGAAAAATTGGAACAAAAGGTTTGGCAATTGTCAATGCTGTAAAATTACCCATACATATAACTTGTAAATAAAAAGCTATTAAAATATATTTTTAAAATAGTAGTTCATTATATAATAGTTTGGGGCATAGTTTACCCAAAGATAGAAACATTTGCTTGATTTTACCCATTATTATAGAGTTTCTTTGGAAACTTAATTTTTTTTCATAAAATGTTAAGAATTGGTCATTTATTGGAATTATTTTGAGAAAAATAATTTAAAATTTGCCTTTAACATAAGTGAAAAATAGATTGGGAATATCATCATAGATTGGGGAACATTTTCATTGCTTCTTACTATGAGGAAGAGGAAGAGTTCATCAGAATACTCTTCCAGTATGTGCCAGTGGCTCAAACAAGTTCTAAGAATGCCTATCAAATCTTCTTTTCATTTCTTCCTTTACATTAAAGTGTTTATATTTATTGATGTGCAGCCTCCTGGAATAGGAGTCTGAAGGACTGGGTTTTAGTCAAATTTCTCTTTTGACTTTGTATATCTTAGTTTCTAGTTTGGGGCATAGTAGCACATACTTACAGTTTCATTGAGTTAGAGATATCATCTAAAATTTCCCTTTTTCCTCTAAAATTCTAGGATTCTATCTCAAAGTCAGTGGGTAAAAACTAATACCGAGCATTGGTAACCAAAAGTGAGCACTACCAAAGACATCACAGAAAACAAGTTCTTACTTCCTATTATCATGCCTGATTTGTCATCAGAAAAGATTTGACACAACTATGGTTTGTCTCAACCAAATTGAGGAAATCCTCAACAGATCTTCACATTGAAACATTTATCTCCTAAGTGTAGTTTTGGGAAGGGGGGATGGAGGGGTGGGGAGGTATTAAAATCATTGTTATTATTAGAGTTGGACTCCTTTAGCTCTCCAGAGAAGTCTTATTTCTTACAAAGTTAATGTATTCTATGTTCCAGTCAACTGGCTCAGTTGAGGTCTCAATACTGAATTCAACATTTCATTTTCCACCTCCATGTTTTATTTTATTTTTCATTCTAAGTCTCAACAGATAGTGAGGGCTTAATAATGTTTGGGAACTTGCCATAATTAAATTCATGCCTTATCATTTTATTTAGGCTTGTATATTAAAACTTGGTTTCCTACACACTTTAGGAACAATACTTCTCTCTCCCTCCTGCTCTCTCCCTCATTCCCTTCCTCTGTTTTGCTGTCTCTCTCTCTCTCTCTCTGTATATATATACATATATATATACATATATATATATATATATGTATATATATACAGATATATATGTGTGTGTGTGTATATATACACATATATATGTATATGTATATATATACACACGTGTGTGTGTGTGTATATATATACACACATATCTTTCACACATATATACACACAAAAAATTTATGGTAGAGGAATTCTACCCATATGAACACTGAAGTTACTGTCAAGCAAAAGAGACACACTTTGTGGGTCTCTGGGAGATGAAATGCACCTGAATAACTAACTCCCAAGTTCACTCAGAGTGAAAGCAGTTAAAATGACAGCCTAACACTTATTTAATGAAGAACATCAGTATTTTTAGCTGGTTCTATTTATTAGAAAATACATTAGAGACTATAGGAGAGTTGATTGTGCAGTTTACTGCTAGGGGACTCATAATATGTTACAAAAGGTACAACTACACGGTCAAGAATAGTTTGCTCCCGGTCATTTTTAATGAATGAAAATTAACATCACAACAATGAGACATAGCCTTTTAACCACTCCACAGAGGGTGACAGAAGAGTGATTATATTTTCTTGACTTGTATTATTACTATTCATATGATTATGAAGAAAACAAAGGTCATTTTCCAAAGGTATTGTCGAAAGAGGGGATTCATTTATAAGGAAATAACTGCAATAGTAATAACAATGTTAACAAGACTTAAGAAAGTCTCTTGTCCCTAAGGCTCCTCAGAGTCCAACACACAACTATAAAATAAAGGACCAAGACTGCAATTAGGAGGATGAGCTGGCCCAAAGGTAAACAAAGAGAAGGTGAATAAAATAGCTTGCAGAACCACAAGCTGCCCTCTTGTCAAATGTTAGCAAACCAAAGCATCTAAGGTAGACTAAAGGCACAGATGCGCTGAGTTAGGTGCCTACAAACAATGTTTCGATGTAAATCCTCATCTTCAACTCCTTCAAAAGACCAACTATCCTATGTACAACTATCTTAGGAGGGGTTGGGTTATTTAGCTATTTTTCAGTTACCTCTTCATAACCTCTTTTTGAGGTTTTCTTGGCAAAAATTACTAGAGTGGTTTGCCATTTCCTTCTCCAGATCAGGTTACAGCTGAAGAAACTGAGATAAACAAGGTTGTGTCTTGCCCAGAGTCACATAGCTTATAAGTGTCTGAGGCCAAATTTGAATACAGGAAGATATTTTTCTGACTATAGGCTTGACATTCTATCTACTTTGCTATTCAGTTGTCCCATCACAGGGGGTTAACAGATAGCAAATAATCTCTTACATATATTGGTTCTTTATAATTCAGATTGTAGATGATGTGGACAAATAATTTCTTGTGATTGTGTCTGAAACAACGATAGTGAAGTTATGCTGAAACTGTCACACGATACCTACTTCTGATATATCTACTTCAGGTAGTATATAGAAAAAACAAAACAAAACAAAACAAAACAAGAACTTTACTTTTGATATATTTCTTCCTAATGAAGGTGAAACATATCTGCATGAAAATGTCTTGGGTTGAGAAGAGAGGAACATAGTATTATAATGTATATAATTTATAGACAAATTTATAGAGTTTTATTGTTCATGAAGTGCTTTATCTCATTTGGACCTCACAACTCTGAAATACAATACAATCCCCAATTTACAGATATGGAAATAAGTTCAAATAGGTTAAATGACCTAATCAGGGTCACCTAGCTGCTAGATTTCACAAGCAGGACAATGGCTAGCATTTATGTGATATTTTAAGATTTGTAAGGCATTTTATTTCCTCACCAGCCCAGTGAGGCAGGTTCTATAATTCCCCTTTTACAGATGGGAAATTTAGGTCTGAGAAAGGTTAAGGAACTTAACCAGCACTAAATAATTATTAAGCATCTGAGGTCAGATTTAAACTCATGTTTTCCTGATTCTAAGTCAGACACTATTAGCCGATAGCATTTCAAAGCCTCTGAATGCAAAGACAGTCATCAACTTATTCATAAGTCCAAACACATTCTACAAGACTATGCTACTTCAACTAATGTCTAATTAAACAATGTAAGTTTATAGACTCCTAAAGTGCTACACTGATAAATGATGGCATTTCAACTTATCAATGCATATGCCTTTATTCACAATTTCCCTAGTAATATGCAGAATATCCAGTTTCAGAACCAAGGTGCCAGATGAGCACACAAAATGAAAAAGGAAGTTGATTGCAATCTTTGTTCCTCATGGCCCCCATAAGTGAGTTGAGAGGGGATGTGAGTGTTGAGCTGAGGACTGGCTGAATGCAAACCCAAATAAGTCTGTTGGTATCTTATTCTGAACATCCTCGTCCCAGCCAGAGACAAGACAGCAAATGCTATGCTTAGAATTCTGGAAGCAGCTACTCAAAACCATGACAGAAAAGACAACTAAGTGAAAATTAGCATTTGTACTTATTCCAGTGAACAGAACAAATCAAACTAGTTCTAGATTTAGGAACTCAGCAAATAATCACATTTTGGGAAATTGTACATTGGCTGTTTACCTACTATAATGACAAGTCAGAACAGCATGCAGATATATGTCTACAACTCCTAGGATAGACAGTTTACCCACAGTGAGAGGATAGCTGATTAACTAGCTCTGCAGCCACTTCAATTCTTATAAGAAAGTTTAGACGTATTTTGCATGTTTGCTTGCTTTTTTTCTTTCATTTGTTTGAAACCACTGTACCCTTGATTTCAGTGTAACACAGAACTCTCAGTGAGGAAACTACCTCTACCAATGCAGATGGACAACTTCTATAATTAATAGTCTGAGAGTGTTGCTTTGGGCACTAAAAGATTGTCCATAGTGACACAGTCAGTGTATGTTAGGGACTGGACTTAATTGCAGCTTTTCAAGGCCAACTTTCTATCTATCATATAACTCCATATAACTGTCTCCTAGGAATGTGTGAGTGCTAACTAAAGTTCCACAACTTGAAAGTCAAATCAAGAAGCATTTATTAAGTTCCTACTATATGCCAGGCTGGAGATAGAAAGAAAAACAAACAAAAAGCAAAAAAAAAAATTCTTGCTGTTAAGTGGTTCAGAGATATACTCCCTCTGCCAATTCAACCTCCACTATTCTTTATTCTAAACATTTCCCTTCCCAAATATGTCCCCACATAAGCAACCTGTGTAAATACAAAGTAATAATATCCATATATTTATGCCTGGCCACTAAGATTCTTACACACATTGAATTTTTTTCTCACTTCAATTATGCCCCTTTACAATATAATAACCCCCAAATAACTACAAGGTGACTTTATATATCATTCACACTCCGCTGGTATTTTGGCCATCGTGAGAATTAGGAACAGTTCTTTCTCTCTAAGAGTATCAGCCAAAGTGTTCCAAAAACTTTGGGTATCGGCCACTTAATGTAATCTACAGAGTGCAGCTCAGACCACCATAAATCACATTTACCTCTATCCCCGAATTAAACAAGTATATACACATGAATATAACCTGTAAGTATATACCCAGTATTTTTAAGAACTGTCAAATCAGATCTTTTGACCAGAATTTCATAAATATAAAACCATACAGTCTTATGGCATTTCTTAGTCAAACAGTAGATTGATTTTGAAAACACACACTAATTTTTTAAATGGAATACAGACACACTTAAGTTAGGTCCTGAACAAACAAAGAGTAGGAGAGTGGAAACAGCATAAACAATGTTGTTTATATATAAAGCCTGAGAAAACGGCCCACGTTTTCCTTCAAAATTGCAGGAAGTTATCTGAGCAACTCCTACCCATTAGGATGAAATAAAAACCACATTTTCTACTAGAATATGTATAATTGTTAGCTAGATTAAATTCTAGCATTAAAAGACATGGGGATTGGAATCAGGTTAATAAAAGATGGGCTTCCTTTTGCACCTGCAATTAAGTCAAGGCAGAAAATCATTTTAAAATTGAGATGATAAATAGCAAAGATTATCAGGCTTATAGTCAAAACTTTACCATGAAAATATTGGTGGTGCATATTGTTATATGAATATTATGTGCACTTTCAAAAGTACTACCAGAATCCTTCATGAATGAATTTTTATTGTAATAGTCAGCTTATTACTGCCTTAAAGACGTGCAACTCTAGTATCACATTAGGCTAGAAACATTTGTACTCCTTTTTCTCCTTGGTTAGCTTCCTTCATATATGGCTCAAAAAAAAAATTTTTTTTTTTTTTTGGTTTTAACACAACTATATTTAAAAGCAAGCAACAGGAAACTTTTACTTGGGAAGTTGAGGTTTAAGTACTCAGTGGCAAACAATGAACTAGAGAGATAAAGATGCAATGCAAATGGTATGGAACAGACCCTTACTAGCTTCCTGCCTAAGTTGACTTGTGAGCAAGTGTTCTGCCATGATATGGACCAACACTGCTAGTTTGCTTTTATTTACTCCATGTTATTTGTTCCTGTGAAAACTCTTATAAAAACAAAGTGTAGGGAAGAACAATAGAAGATTTGCTGTCTCTCTTTTGCTGGATCTCTTATTTTACATGTTATCAAATGTTTTCATCAGTGGAACTCGGTTCATTCAACCCAGTGAATTGCAGCCTAGATCATATTGCATTTTTAAAAAATTCACTGGCCTGTCAAAAAAAAAATCTGACCTGTCCCCATCCCTTTACACATTAATATTTATAACTGAATCTACTCTCTACTATACCTAAAAATATGGCAACATACTAAAAATGCAAGGTAACTTTAAATGTAACTTTTTGAAAGGCCAACCTTTAAGTTTTTGAATCATTTAAGGTTACTTTATGTTTTTTCATCTCTTCTCTTTGACTCCCTCCCCCCCAAACAGGTATCCATGTCAAAAGAGGACTCTTCAGCTGGAGGTTTGTTTGACCTAGGTCACTCAAAGGTCAAGCTTTTCACCAGTTGTTAACACAAAGGTTCCAGCCAACCAACCCTTCAAATCCTGCAACACAGCCTATTTCTATCTGCAAATATACTATGCACATTGGATTTTTCTCAGTTTTGCAGGAACTAACAATCCCTTTACTGTGAAGTGGTCTCAGTGACAAATAAATAGGTCAAACACTTTTAGGTGAAACTGTAGAAGCTGAATTCTCCAAATATGGAAATGAAATGGATTTTGACTCTTTTATTTAAGGGAGGAAAAGGCTTTTAAGGTGCTATTTTAAAATCACTTGAGCAGATTACTTTATTATTTTATTGAACTTCAAGGGCTGCAGTCTTTTAAGCAGTTTTAAGCAATCCAAACTATATTTTTGCTTTCCTGAAATAGATCAATATTTATTCAGATTGATTTTTAAGATTTACATGTGGAAAATAGATAAAATTGGATCAAATATAAACCAAAACTAATTCTGTCGACTCCCATGAAAGTCAATAAAACTAAAATAAATTTAGCAGATTTCATCTACCTGCATTTGAGATTTGTTTTACTTCATTATTTCTTATAAACTTACTGAGCAGAAATTTGCTTAACTCTTTTCCAGTCTTCCTTTACTGAAACAATAAGACTCTCTATGGAATATTTTGCACTTGAATATTATCACCAGGATAGCATATGGCAAACTAGCAGTAGGCAGTTTATCTTCATCCTCTTTGTAAGCTAAAATTAGCACAATGCTTTTGCAGCACTATACGCTTGATTCAGACCAGGGTGATATACCCGACAATACAATCCTGATTCCACATCCTGCTAGCTTCCAATATTTAAGCAAATTGGTTCAAGGTTTATATTTAACAAACTCAGATACATTTTAATGTAACAAAACTCCAAAGTTACTCTAACAATAAAAAGTAAACCAGATGCATTAGGATCAACCTGACATACTACAGTTCAGTATCCTGAAATATATAGCATTTCTAATACAAAGTATCACAAAATATTTTATAGTGCTTACACCCACTAGGCTATATAAATGTCCAAAAACAAGACACATTTATCTTCTTCAATAGATCATACCTATTGTGCTTGTTTACCATGTCCATTTTTTCTTAGTAATTCATTCTTAATGCAACATATTCATTTAAAGTATGCACATTTGCAGTGAGTTAACAGTGAAACAAACTCAATGTTTAAACAAGAAAACAGTTACTGGCTAGCTCTTTGAAAGGCTCTCAATACAATGATTTCTAAAAGATGGAGAGGTTTATTAATATATCCCTTTTAGTTAATTTGTATCAATGTAATCTCATCAAATACTATAGAAAAATCCTCAAGAAGATTCAACTTTAGATTGACACCTAGGTCTATAATATATGGTTACCATTTTAAAAATCCCATCAGGAACACAAGATTCCTCTCTTCCTCTTTTCTTCTTCATTATTATGCTAGTCAGTCAGATAACATTATACACCATCCTATCAAGGCTTTCCTGAAATTTGGCTTAAATTACATCAGATTGTCTTCTACTGCCCCTGTACCTCTCTTGCAATTGCTGAGTCATTTATTCAGTTTGTTATCAATAAATTAAATCCATGATGACAAAGGAATGCTGATATTGTCAGTTGATCTCTATCACTATATACAAATTCAACAAACTAACACCAAACAAACCTGAGAAAGAGTTTGTGTATATTGTGGAGCTTTGGATTTATTTACATTTTTATCAGGATAAGAACTTCCTCAATTTAAAAGACAAAACATAAGAAAACCTAGAAAAATCCAACCTAATAACCTAATATACATTCTTTGCTATTAATTCAAAGATCATTCATTAAACAAAAATGATTAGAACTTTCCTAACAAAGAGAAAAAGAACAATTTGATAGTTCAGTGAGTCAAAAACTGTAAGAAACACAATAGTTACATTTCCCAAGGCACCAGAAAGTAAATAATCAACAAACATTTATTAGTGTCTGCTATGTACTATTCTGAAATCCCAAGTGGATAATCCACCGAGCCTAGAGTCAGGAAGACCTGAATTCAAATTCTACCTCAGACACTAGTTACAGGAAGCTGGCAAAGTCATTTAATTTCCATTTGCCTTGATCCATTGGAAAAGGAAATGGCAAACCACTCCAGTATCTTTGCCAAGAAAATTCCATCAACAGCATGGCCCACAGGATCATGAAGAGTCAGACGTGACTGAATGGCTGAACAATAACAAATATACTAAGCAATATTATTAGGCTCTAGGAATACATTTTTGTTGTTGATATTTTAAGATGCAATACATACTCAGAAGAAAATAACACAATAGCTATTCACAAGGTGTTTAAATTATGAAGAGAGACAAGTATAAATATAAGCATACATAAAATTTTATTTATAAATAAATCAATATCCATGACTAAAATGTAGCTAAATGTCAGAACTTTCTAAATGATATGTATTATTTATTTAACATACAACCAAAAATCTGATTTGCATACTGTACTATTTAGCCACATCTCTGAGCAAAAGAATCAAGCACTTTAAACTGATCTATACATAAATTTGGTCAGGGAGGATACGTTATGGAGAAATCTCATAGCTTCTGAAGTGATATGAACTTTTGGATTTCTGACATCCCTGCCAAATTGAATATCCAGATCCTATTTGTTATCTATGTCATCATGTGTAATAATCCCTTCCTCCATAATTTTTTAGCCAGACACATGTCCTTTATTGTAATTTAGACATCCCATCTAGAAGACAGTAAATTTTCTAAGCTATTATTTTTTTCCTATTCATAGACTTTTCAAATTGAAAGCTACAATAGAAGGTTATCTGTTCCAACCCTCTCTCATCTTATTGAGGAGGAAACTGGGAATGATTAGAGATGATATATGACTTTTTAAGGGTGCAAAAGTTCAGTGAGATCCAAAACTTGGGCACAAGTCTCTTTGCTCTATTCCACTGAGTCACGATAAGTCTTGATAAAGTATTTACTTAAAATTTTAATATATCTATTTCTGCATCGAAGTAAAATTTGAAAAAAAAAGATTAGTGAAGGTATAAATATGTAGAAAATCCAATGTCATTCTTCCAAATGTATTAGAACAGTCTCTCCAACATTCTAAAAATGTGGCTCAAATTTACAATGAGGGCTATGGATTGCTAATCTACCTTCTGTTTAGAAACAAAAGCATCTTAACCTTTAAAACACAACACAACACAACAAACAACAAAAATCTTTGCTTTTCCCGAATTTTACCAGTCTTGCCTTGAACCTTTATTTGCCATCTCAACCTTCTTTCTATCCTTTTAACTGAAAATCATTGAAATCCCCTTCCTCAAACTAAGGGAATTACAAGCCTTTTTAAACTTTGCAGACAATTTTTCCAACTCTTTACAAGTCACATACAATTCACAAACAAGTCAAAACATCATTTTCATGATGTCATTGATCTTCTTCAAAAATGAAGTATGAACTGTCAACTATTAAAACAACCAATAGAACCATATTCCAGAGTTAGTATTTTACTATAGCAGATCTGAGTTCAAATTCTGTCTAAGACACTTTCTATTTGTGTGGCCCTTGGTAAGTTACTTAACCTCTCAACCTCAATTTACTCATATATAAAATGGAGGCAATAACAGGCTCAACTTCACTGGATTGTTATGAGAACCAAATGAGATATTATATTAAAGCACTTTACAAATATTACAGAGCTATATATGTGATTACTATAGCTCCCCAAAATAAATTAGGAGCCTACCATTAGTACTACACATTCAAGCAAATTCTTATGTTAGTATTCCTTCTGAGAAGGAAAAATTAAGTGGTAGAAAATAAAAGTCAAACAGGAAATTCTCCTTCTAGATTCTTAACTTAAATATATAGAAATAAATAGTTCTAACTCCTTGGAACTAGACATATTGACTGTAACACTAAATATAACAGAAAGAACCTAGGAGTACCTTTAACTCAAGCCTATGCCACTTTGATCACATTTTTTTATTTAATGTATTGTGATCATGAATTTCCTTGAACACCTCTAGGACATAAGAAATGCAATCTTTTTGATCATTTCTCTCCTTCACTGAAGAAGTAATTGATAGAGTGCTAAACAGATGTTACTGAACTTGAAATTTGGTGATTTTTATGTAGTTTTGAGACAATAAATCTGGGCAGACAAGTGAGACCAAGAATAGTACCAGGATCTAGATTTTGGGGAGGAGAATGAAGGTACCACATTGGGCACAGAAAATTGGTGTTTTGATTCTCACAATACCATCAATTCAACCAGAACTTCTCCACATCTTTTATGTTTTCTAATCAAAGAAAAATATGACTAGGAACATATAATTTCATTTTTATTGGAGTCAAAATACAGCTATTTCAGTCTTTGTAGTTAAGTAAATCAAAAGGTGTGGGTATCATTAGTAACAACAGGTGACCAATATATCACCAAAACTTTCTTAGGCAATTATTGAGATAAACAGAGAGAGAGAGGAGCCAAACCTGTAACTTCCTTAATAGAGGATGCTGTCATTTGAAGAAACTGTCTAACAATGAAGTTCTCTGCAACTTATAGTCTTACAGGGTTGCCTACAGCATTGAAAAGATGAGTGATTTGCTAAGCATCTTCTAGAAATGGAACTTGAAATAGTTCCTGCTTTTGAAGCCATTTTTTAAAATATCCCCTTCCCCCCAGTAAGGGGCTTACTATAGTAATAGTAGTAATAGTAGCAGCAGCAGCAGTGGTGGTGGTGGTGGTGAACATTTATAAAATCTTTACTATATTCTAGGCACTTTACAAAGATTATCATATGTGATCCTCACAATAATTCTGGGAAGTAGGTGCTATTATTATTCCTACTTTAATGTTAAGGAAATTGAGACAAAAAGAGATTAAGTAACTTCTCAAGGGTTACACACCTAATAAGTGTAGAAGACTGGATTTGAACTTAAATATTCCTGCTTCTGTGAATTATCTTCTAAGCCATTTACTATTTATTCCTGTTATCCCATATGCTATTATTATATTCTGCTCGACTATCAGAAGTCTATACTACCAAAACAAGCTAAAACACACCCTAGAGAAACAAGTCAACTTTTATGCTACTTATATTTGTGTATTTTGAAGGATACTTTGAATCTGCTCAGAATATATATTGCCTCTATTGGTGCAGATCATAATTCATCTTTGTTTTGAACATGCAATGTGATTTTTGTCCATGACCTAGAAATTATCTATGAAGAATCTCTACAACACACCGAAGGACTTGCTTTGTGTTTTGTTTGATTAACATACAGTCTATTTCTCTTTTTTCTTATCTGGATCCTCATCCTTTTTTGGTCAGATATATTTTGCGTATGATGTCCTTTAGTCTACTGCTGATAATTTCTTTTCTATAAAGTTTATTAATAACACAGCAGGTATGACAATCATAGCCTTAATGTTTCCTAAACAGCTTCATCACAAGCAAAATGACACTGTGACAAATTGGGCAAAACCAAAAATAGAAAAATAAGTAGAAAAGAACTTTCTCAAGAAATATAGTATTTTATTCTTATTCCTTCAGACAAATTTGTAATCAGGACTACCAAGAATGGATTTTGACTTCCTCAGTCTCAAGAGATAAGTTATTTGTTAATAAAAAGTGTTCCATCAATGCTCCTCTTGAATGACAGATCAATTTTAACTTATGACACAGAGACTTAGCTGGACAATGCAACAAGACCAAAGATTTTTCCCACTACATATTTGGAAGAACATAAAACGAGGGGAAAGTGGAACATGTAATTTTTGTAAAATGCTTTGGCCTAAATTGCATCACATTCAACAACAAACTTTTTGACTATGCCCTTACCTTCACCTAAGGACAATTCAAGGGTCTTGTTTTCTACAAATACAATTTCATGCAACTTAATTGAGTAACTAAGAAACCATGCTACACAGTGATTATTAAGATCAACTTTTATTGGGTAATTACATCTACCTAAAGATGAGGCATCCAATGTCTGAATGTTAAACTGTAGTGTCAAATGTTCTAGTACCTCAGCACCTGGGATAGTCAATATGGTAAAGCACTTTACTAAACTTCTCTATCTATACACCTGGATAAAAAGAGGACTAATCATCTATGCTATTGAGCATTAAATGGAACTCTGGCTGCTACCACAGAAACAAGTAATTTTTCCTATTCTCATAGTATATTCTGAACTACTCTTTGATCTATTAGCCCTTGCCAGTCAAATATTAACACGTCCATTCTGAATAGGCAAAGCTTGTCCCTCTTTCATTGGTATACTTTTTTGTTATGGCTGACACTAATCTCTAGTAGATTGTAGATTTAACATAAATTTTATCTTTTCTTCCAAATGAAGGTTATTTCCATACTTTAGCCATTATCCTCCAATTCTATTTTTTTTAAATTTTATGAGCACATCCTAGCTTTCAACAGAGAAATTAATCAGTTCAAAATAATTCCATGCTATAGAGTTTATAAGATTTCTAGAAAAAAGGCTTAGAAATAACCCTATATACTGGTATAATCTGTGGCCATTCAGACTCATTTCATTCATTCTTTCCCATTGTTGTCTCCATGGGCAAAAATGCTGTGCTTATGATTGGGGAGCATTTGGAAAATATGGACAGTAGGATATAGTCATATATATATAACCCTCTGCATAAAGAAGTTCATAAACTTCTATAACATCTTATAAAGAAAGAAATAATCAATTTCCATTGCAAGGCAAAGCTCACTGAATAATACCTGACACTCAGCTCTTCTCTTAACCTGTCCTGACTCCAATCAAACCCAGAAAGAGCAAAGCATTTAGTAAAATGTTCTCTCTTTGTCATATTAAAAAAAAATAAACATTAACGGACTAGTTCAAGATTTGCCTCCACCCACAGAAGCAGCTCCCATGGAGAGAGAAATTAGGTCATTCTAACCAGGAGTAATGAATCTATTCTAATTGTATTTTTCCTTTCTCAAAAATTAAAAGACAAAAACAGACTAAGGAAAGATTGATTCAGTGCTTATCACATATTTACCCATCCCCATGACTGAAAACTAAATGACAATTTATTTTTAGTTCAATTAAACAAGCATTTATTAAGTGGGAAAATGTTTCTAGTACAGTAAAAGTATCAGAGTACTTAGTGTACTCACTAAGGGAGACAGTATTTGTCTCCTTCCTTGGGAAATATAAAGTTTTGAAAACATATGATTACCCTTTTTATTCCTGCCATTTTTGTAGTAGAGAAAGGAAAGAATAGGCAGAATTTAATGCCAACTTGATCATTTCCCTTCCAACCAAACTTTTTCGAGAATAAAAAAAAAAAAAGACATTGTGGCAAAACTCCAGAAAGGCACAAATATCATTGACCTGGTTTATTTTTACAGCAAAATATAGTACAACAATCTCAGAAAGATCAGAGCAATAGGACCACCTAATCATCTTACTATCTTTAGTCCATCCTTCATTATACAAGAAAAGAATCGATATCTTTAATGTTCCTTCCAGCTCTAAAAATGTGTTTATGAGTCTAAAATTACCATTTATATAATTTCCTTTAAGATGCTTTCAAGTTTCTTGTGAGTTTCATGAGGACAGGGATTGTCTTTTGCCTTTCTTAGAAGCCCCAGCACTTAGTACAATGCAGAGAACATGATTGCTCAAAAAATGCTAACTGACTGACTGACTGACATTGAGGTCTTGGTGGAATAAATGAAATCTCCCCACCTCCCCACTAGTGATGGAAGTAATTTTTTTTTTTTTTTTTTTGAGTTCAAGTCTGGAGAATTCCTGATGAAAACTGAAATCAATCTGAGAATCAGAGTCTCTAAGGAAAATAATAATGAAGTTCAAACCAAAAGAGTAGACATCAAATGCTGGAAGTTAAAATGCAGCTAATGGCATCCAATTCTACATATCCCCCTCTACTGTCATAAACTGAGAAATCGCATTGTCACTGCTCTAACTCTATCCATCTGAAATAGGAACCTGGATTAGCTCTAGCTGGCTGAAGTTCAACTCAGATAAGACCAGAGAAAGGCTGATATGCAGGGGAAAGGAATTTGAGGAAGTGACAAGAAATGCCACATCATCCACTCAGCGAGGAAGTTTACCCACAAAACATCTCGGTGGGAAGCCATAGCTACTATTGATCAAGAATTCTCTGATAAACCCAGAAGTTTTCCACATCTCCCCACAAAAAAATCATTCTTCCATAGGCAGTTCAAGACTCACTCTTTCTCCTTACTCATAGAGCCCCAAGTCTCAAGTAATTTATGGGTTTGCTTTATCTTTCAATAACTATTTTGAAAATCTAAATCTACCCTGTGTTTCCTAGTCCCCAGTTATATCACATTCTAACCAAAAACTGCTCTAAAAATCTCAATATGTGTTGTTTTTGTAGTAGAACCCATCTCTTAATACAGATCTGCCTTCTGTTCATTTCTAATAAACTCATTGGAGAACAACAAACAGTCTTAAGGCTTCAGTGCTCTTTTTCTTTCACAGAAAAGAAACACACTAAATGAGGTAAATTCTTTCTGGTGCCATTTATTATCTAATATCATAATGATTCATAATGGCAACTGTCATTACAAAGATTTCCATAGTATGCCACAATATGCACCAAAAAATCATAGAAAGATGGATGTCAACCAGCGAAAAGCTAGAAAAGTAATGAAGAACTACAGAGATAAATATGTTGCAAGGGTGAAATACAGGAGGTTAGGGAGAAAAGAATTATTTGAAGCACACCAAGAAATTCATTCTTTGTGGCTTTCCAAATAACCTCTGAAAATTTCAACCTACAGATGTAATAAATTATATCCTGATTTTGTTAGAGATATTTTAAAGAATAAATATTTGCTAGGAGAAATGTAGGCTAAAGGACAAAATTTCTAAGGAACAATTATATTTTATATACTGAATAAATATCAAATGACTAAGACTAGTATGATGGAACATGAAAGGCAGTATAAAATAATAAATAAGCAGTTATCCTCAGATTCAGGACAATATAGATTTAAATCTTGTCATTCACACATGCTGGCTATATGGTCCTAGGAAAATCACTTAACCTTTTTTAGTGGCCTGAGCAACTTTCTAAGACTCTAAACTGCAGATATATGGCAGTTCTACATTGCTAAAGGGATCTTCCTTACTCTGGAGTCTCCTACAGCAATAACATCACAATCCAGACCAAATATATATATATATATATATATATATATATATATATATATATATATATATATATAAAGGTTGAACAAATACAGAGTTAAGACCTGGTATCTTAAGTTGCCCCATAACTGCTTCCAAAAAGAGAAAGTTGAGCTACTAATATTATATAATTTTTTAGGGATCTGTCTATTATCAGGCAACATTCTCATTCTGAGTAAAAAAAGAAAAGCATTTCAAAACAAACACATAGTTATTCTTGTTCAACCATTTTTCAGTCATGTCCAACTCTCTGTGATCCCATTTGGGATCTGTCATTTGGTAGAGATATTGCCATTTTCTTCTCCAGCTCATTTTACAGATAAAGAAATGAAGGCAAAAAGGGTTAAGCTACTTTCCCAGGGTCACACAGGTAGTGTCTCAGGACAGATTTGAACCCCAAAAGATAAGTCTTCCTGACTTTAGAATGCCTAGTCTTATTTTGTGATTAAAAACAAACCAAAAAAAGAAAAACCCTACTGAACACTTAATAAGTATTAAATAATTATACCTGTAATATTTATTCTCTTAGTATTAGCACTAAATCATTAGTTAACTAAGAATAGATATCACAGGGTTATTTGAAGAAAACACTATGAATATATTGCTGTTGGTATTAGTAGTGGTTTACAATTACAGTAAAGTTGCAACTTAAATAAATTCTGAGTCCCAGCTTGTGAAGATTTCATATTTTCCATGCTATGCATACCCAATCATTGGCTTAGCATTTATCATTTTATGAACCAAGAGTCCTTAATTCCTTAGGAAAGATTTTCATAGGTTAAGAATCTAGGCCACACTATAAGCACAGAAATCAATTCCCCCATCATTTCACTATGCATCACAACAACTTTTTAAGAACAAAAGTTAAATCCAGTAACACTGAGCCAAAATACTTCTCCATGGAATAAAAACACAGTGGGATTTTTAAGAGTAAGTAGAATAGGTCACCTTTGATGCTTTATGTCTTACTGAGACAGGAATCACATGGCATTTTAGTTCAAATCCAGGACTTGAGAACCCATACTCAAAGGTAAATACTCACTACCAAATCCTCAAGTCAACCTCTGCAGTGTCTCTGGGTAAATATTTACTATGGCCAATTCTATTTCACTAGGGCACCCTATTGAGAGGATGAGGATCCCCAGTTTGGATATCATGTGTTTTCTTACTGACTGAGAAAGAACTTTGACATTATAAGCTTATTCAACTTTTAAAAAATAAGATCTTACTTTCTGAAATTAAGAATAATGCTAAGTGATATTCAGAAACAATAAGAAATAGAAACATCTTTCACATATTCCAGACAACTATCTATACAATCAAAAAAATTTTTTGAATAATGTTTGCATGTTGATATTAAAAAACTAAAAGAAAGTTGTCTTTTTTTTAAAACTTTTTTTTCCCACAGCTCAAATAAAGGTGAATCAAGTAAATATGGCAAAGGGCAGTAGTCTGTTGCCATTTCCCACAGTAATATGGTATTTTCCTCTGGGAATATAGCATTTTTAAACTACTGTTTATATCCCTTATCAGTTGAACAGCAATAGAGCCATCAAGTCCAATATCTTGTGGAAAAAAGTCAAGGTCAACAAGTACTTGCATTTTTGTTTATCTTTTGCTGTAATTGCTACTGATACTCAACTGGGTAATAAACATGAGGACTGTCAAATCCTGCCAACAAAACAGGTGATCCTGAAACTATCTTAGGGAAAGTAATGATTTCCAGGTAATCAAACAATCTTGTTATAACAATTATGATTTGAGGACATTCATTTATAGAACCAATAACTTGTCAATTCTGACTGGATAATCATACCATTTCTAAAACTAGGATAATAAGGGTGAGAAAATACAAGGTACCTCCTGCTGGACTATCTCACCAGCCATCCTGTGCCAAAATGAACAAAAAGCCTTCCAAAGAAAAAGGCATTTCTTCTCTTCTCTTTTCTATTTAAAGGCAATTTTGTGTAGTTCAATATATCCATGTAGTTTACTATGCAGCCAGATTCCAGAGCCCAGTTGCCTTACTTTGCCTGAAAACCAATTCTACGGTTATGTGTGTGTGTGTGTCTATTTGGGATTGTAGTATTATTCCCTTAAGCCAGCATTGTTGCTCTATTATGAAAACACTTTATTTTGACTTGAAAAGTACTAGAATTTGTTCAGCATGCTTAATTTAAAGGAAAAAAGATATTTAAATTAAAGACTATATAATTCTCTCCAATCCATCTTGAAACTCACTGGATATCAACAGGAGTTATGCATTTGGATCAAGACAGCACATGGCCCTATGCCATATTCTACTTACAGATTAAAAATAGAATCTGTTCCAGCCACAAAGTAAAAGATACATTAAACCTGTTGCCTCCATTTCAAATATGAAAATTAAGTCTAAAGAATATGGCTGGTACTTAAGACAATCATTCTGCTTCTCTTCATCACATAAACCTTCTCCTCCAAATACAAACATTAAGCATAGGGAATATTTTTGGAATCTAAAGAAAGACTCCTGTTCCTTATCATTAACAGTTATTAATATTCAACCATTTAGTATTATCCAAAATTGTTTCCTTTCTTATCAAGAAGATTAGAACATAAGCAAAGACAGGTTAGGCTGAAAACATGCAACCATACCATGTTAGAAAGAAGGACCAAAAAAAAAAAAAAAAAAAAAAAACAAACCAGAAAACATCACCATCCAAAATTCCTAAGCCTCTATTATCTATCAAAAAAGGAGTGTTTTTTCAGATTACTTTCAAAATAGTTATGACAAATGTCAGACAACACAAGCCAATTTTTTAAAGAAAAAAATACAGTGTCTATATATGAAATCATTGCATTCTGTGAAATTTTAGCAAAATTATATATATTATTTCATCAGTATAGAAATATTCTAAGTGATGGAAACAAGTGGAAATTATATTTGTAGTCCCAGAGTATATAAAACATATTTTCAGGTAATTTATAAGGCTGAAAAACATAAAGAATAGAGGTCATTATAAGATTGTTACCATGTAGTCCCATGAAACAAAAGTGCACCTCTATGATGACAGAGTCAATATCCAATAAAATCTTGACAGGTTAGAACACTGAGTCAAATTGAATAGGATGAAATTCAATAGAGATAAAGGTAAAGTCTTAATGCTTTTTTAAAAAAATCATCCTCAAACATATAGAATGGGAGATTCACAGTTAGACAATTGTTTATCTGGAAAAGGTCTTCGGGTTTTATTGGGATGTTTGCTCAGTACAAGTCAGCAATGTGATGTGGCCGCCCCCCCCCAAAAAAAAAAAATACTAATGTTATCTTTGGCTGCATTAGGAAGCATAACTTCCAGGAATAAGTAGATGAAAGCCCCTCTGTATTTTGCCCTGCTCAGACCACATCTATAGTTTTGTATTCATTTCTAGATCGTATAGTTTAAGGGAAAAGTGGGTATCATCCAAAGGAGAGTAACCGAGATGGCGAAAGGTCTCAATTTCCTATCTTATAAAAAGGGTGAAGGAATTAGGAATATTTAGTCTGAAGAGAAGACTTAAGAAAAACATGGCAGTTATCTTTGATTATGTTTGATGAGCTATCACAGAGAAGAGAGATTGAACATACTGTTTGACCATAAAGGGCAGAATCAGTAGTACCTGGTTTAAGCTGCAAAGAGGTAGTTTTGGGCTTTGCCAGGAAGAACTTTTTAAAAATTGTCAAGTTATCTATAAGTACAATGTGCTGCCTTGAGAACAAAGATCCTATTGGACTCTTCACTGAATAAAGGTCTTTAAGCAGAGGATGGATAACCATTTACCAGTTATGTTGTAGTAGAGATTGTTTTTCAGCTATAGGTTGCCCTAGATGCACTGAGATTACTTTCAGCTCTGAAATTCTTAAACACACAGTATACATTTTAAAATCATCTCTTGAAGTTCCCAAACAAGGGGGGTATGGAGGAAAGCTTACTCAGCTAAAAAAAAAAAGAAAAACTCTAGAATTCAGTCTTAATATTCCAATAACTAAGATTCTGATAAAGGCCTCATTTCCAAAATATGTAGAGAATTGACTCAAATTTATAAGAAATCAAGTCATTCTCAATTGATAAATGAATGGTCAAAGGATATGAACAGACAATTTTCAGATGATGAAATTGAAACTATTTCCACTCATATGAAAGAATGTTCCAAATCACTATTGATCAGAGAAATGCAAATTAAGACAATTCTGAGATACCATTACACACCTGTCAGATTGGCTAAGATGACAGGAAAAAATAATGATGAATGTTGGAGGGGTTGCAGGAAAACTGGGACACTGATGCATTGTTGGTGGAGTTGTGAACGAATCCAACCATTCTGGAGAGCAATCTGGAATTATGCCCAAAAAGTTATCAAACTGTGCATACCCTTTGATCCAGCAGTGTTACTTCTGGGCTTATATCCCAAAGAAATACTAAAGAAGGGAAAGGGACCTGTATGTGCCAAAATGTTTGTGGCAGCCCTGTTTGTAGTGGCTAGAAACTGGAAATTGAATGGATGCCCACCAATTGGAGAATGGCTGGGTAAATTGTGGTATATGAATGTTATGGAATATTATTGTTCTATAAGAAATGACCAGCAGGATGAATAGAGAGGCTTGGAGAGACTTACATGAACTGATGCTAAGTGAAATGAGCAGAACCAGGAGATCATTATACACTTCAACAACGATACTGTATGAGGATGTATTCTGATGGAAGTGGATTTCTTTGACAAAGAGACCTAACTCAGTTTCAATTGATAAATGATGGACAGAAGCAGCTACACCCAAAGAAAGAACACTGGGAAATGAATGTAAACTATTTGCATTTTTGTTTTTCTTCCCGGGTTATTTTTACCTTCTGAATCCAGTTCTCCCTGTGCAACAAAAGAACTGTTCAGTTCTGCAAACATATATTGTATCTAGGATATACTGCAACATATTTAACACATATAGGACTGCTTGCCATCTAGGGGAGGGGGTGGAGAGAGGGAGGAGAAAAATTGGAACAGAAGCGAATGCAAGGGATAATGTTGTAAAAAAAAAAAAAAATTACCCTGGCATGGGTTCTGTCAATAAAAAGTTATTATAAAATTAAAAAAAATATATTCTAATAACTTTTTTTGTATCTTTCCCCAATGATTTATGCCAGCCAGTGATTAATTGGTTCCTTTGCATCTATACCCTGCCCTCACCTCAGCCACAGCCCTAATTAGCCATTTTCTAGATGAGAAACAGCAGAAAAATTTAGCTAACTTATTTATTATTTAGTTTTACAAGTTTGTAAGGAGGGAACTCATGTACGTTTTTATGGGAGCCACTGCCTACTTACTTCTGCCACTGTGGATCAGAAGGGGTTATAAGATATAGATTCAGAATTGGAAGGGACATAAAAGATTCTCTAGTTTCTTTCATTGTGTGGATAAAGAAATGGAAACTCAGAAAAATTAGGTTACTTGGCCAAGGTTACACAGATAATAAGTAGGAGATCCAAGATTGTAATCAAATCCAACTAAGAATAGCTAACTTGGCTCAGTAGAGAGAACCACAAAATTTGGAGTCAGTGATCCTTGGTTCGAATTCTTTTTATCTGTTTAACTTCCTCTGGACCCTAATTACTTCATCTATAAAATGAAGATACTGGAGTCGATGATTACTTCCCTTCCCACTCTAAAACCATGATCCTATAATTCTGTAGATTTTTTACTTTAAATTTAATGCACTATGCTTCCTTAAACAAAGGAAAAAAGCATTTGTAAACAGAAGGTATAAAAATAGTATGCTTATCATAGCCACAAATCCCATTTGAAATTACAAAAGTAAACAAACAAATAAACAAATCAATGTTTTGACCTTACAATTACTTGTTGGCAATGATGGCTGACAGTTTTATCAAAAACTAAAATAAGCTATCTGTTAAAAGATTTAACTTATTTGTAATTGCTAAAGAAAAAAAAGTGAAAACAACTTAAATGCCAATAATAAGGAAAAGATTAAATAAACTGTTGTATTTTAATGTACTACAATAGAATAATGAAATTAAGATGGTCATTATGAGAAATACAAAGAAATCTGGAAAAATCTTTTTAAAACATATTCTTAACCCCCCCCCCAAAAAGTAACACCAGAAGAATGGCATACACACTATGAGCGGAAAAAAAAAAGCAATATTAATGACAATGAATGGACAAAGAATCTTGATGAGAATATAGAGGAAAGACTGAAAAATAAGTATTATATAGCGTATATTGAAATTGATTACTTATAATTTAAATAATCACTAACACAGTTTAGTTGGTTGCATTGACATTCCACATTAAATTTTAAGTAAGATTTTTCTTTTTTAAACAAAGCAGGTGGAGGAGGGTAGGAAAGAGAATGGCAACTAAATGATCTCCTTGAAAACAACCCTCTCTTCTCTCAAATCTTTTTTCAGAATAATCACCATAAAGCAAAGGTCTATATTATTCTTTTGCTAAAAAAATCTAGTCTTTTCCTGTTGCTTTTAGTACCATATTTAAATTCTTTTAATTTGCCACACTCTGATTTCAATCTACCTTTTCAACATGATATTACAGCACTCTCAGATATTCCATACTAGGCAAACTCAACAACAACCACCACCACAACAAATTACCAATACTGCTCTGCTGCTACCACTACTACCACTACTATGAATAAGTCATATTTTAATAATTGGTGATCTAAGTTTTTCAACATGTTTTAAATATATTATCTCATTTTATTTTTACAATAACCTTGTAAGACAGATGTTATCTCCATCTTATTGATAGGCATTGGCACTCTAAGACTAAAAAAAAAAAGGCTAAGTGATTTGATTAGGCTCTCAAACTGTTTGATGCAGGATTTAACTCTGGAGATGTCAATAAACATACTTAATATGCTGTAATTATGTAATCATACCAAGGTATTTAAGGGCTGAGAGGACTGGAAATAAGGACTTCATCTTTGACCACTGAAGATTGTCAGGGGGAGACAAGCAGAATAGTGAAGTCTCTTGAGTTCATGTCAATATAGGGATCATTTGAAGGAACTGGACATTTTTAGCCTGGAGAAGACTCAGTTGCTCCTGAAATGTATCTTCAAATATATGGGTTGCTAGGTAAAAGAAGGAAATTTGCCAAGAGCCAAATTTAGATTGATGTCTTCTTTAAGAAAACTTCCCAACAATTAGATTTATCCAAAAGTAGAATGTACTGCATAGAGAAATTGTGGGACCATACTACTAGAAGGTCTTCAAGTTGTGGAGGGGTGATCTCTTGTCAAATACATTATTATAGGAATTGCTATTGTATATGGTCTGGACTAGAGAGCTGTTGAGGTCCCTTCCAAATCTTAAATTCTGGGATTTTGTGACCCCAAATCTTCCTCCCTCAAAGTCTTGTACTGTCTCTGCTGCTTCTTTGGTCCTTGTTTTCATCATTATATTTCCTCTGATCATTAGCCCAAACTACCCCATGTTGCCTGAAATGTACCATCTACCTTTCCAGACATTCACAATAGTCTCCTTCACATACTCAACATTCTAGACAAACCAGTCTACTTTGACACCCAAATTGGGTACCTCCATCTTCGCACCTTCATGTAGACTGCTCCACATGCTCTGCCTCTTCAAATCTGTGTCTTACTTATGATCCCCTCAGTATTTACTTCGTACAAGAAACCTTTCCTCAGCCATTCAGTTATTAGTGCTCTCTCTACGAGTTGCCTGCAATTTCTTATATGTAAGTGTTTTGTATCTATAGTAGAATGCAAGCTCTTTAAGGGTAGATACTGTTTCATTTGTTTGTGTTTATATTACCAGAACCAAGAATAATACTTTATATATGATAGGTGTCTAATATACCCTTAACAAGATTAAATTGAATTTGAAGTTTCAAATCCCAGCTCTGCTATGTGGTTTCCTATAGGACTTTAAATGAAACATGAGGAGTTTGTATTAAATGACGCCCAAAGTTCCATCCAGGTTTATATCTATGGTCCTGTGCTTTGAGGGGTGTTGGAGAAATCCTTGCCCTCACTGGAACTAGTTGGGGAAGGAAAATTGTTTGTGAAAAAAATTAGCAATAAAAGATACCATATAACCAAATACAATGTAGCAATAAGTGAACAGAAAGTTAGCATTCTATATTTCTCTCTTTGCTATTCCTTTTTTTTTTTTATTTTCATTCTTTTTCTTTTAATCTGTATTTTGGAAGAACTCTAAGAATATATGCCATAATTAAATGCTTTATTCTTTCAATCTAGACACACGTGAAGGAACAGAAAGAAGTGGTTATTTAATTACAATAATTACACATTTATATAATGCTGTATGGTTTTGTATATTTTACAGCTCAGAAATTGAGATTTAGAGTTGACCAAGGTCATGACACTAAAAATGATCAGAATAAGAAATTCATCCCAGGTCTCTGACTCTAACTCTAGTCTTCTTTCCTCTATGTGATGGTCCTTACTCTATTTAGCATGCCCAAGGGGCATGAAATAGAGGAAAGGGCCTGTCAGGATCCATATTGGTAACTGGAGCAAAGCCAAAGGAATCTTTATAGGATTATAGGGCCATGGATTCAGAGCTAGAAAGTACCTCAGAAACCATCTAGCCCACTCCACAAAGATCACCTAGGTAATAAGGGACAGAGGCCAGATTTAAATCTGTTTCTCTGACTAAAAAGCCAAGGATATAGTAGAATAATTTTACAATAAGTAATTACCAAAATTACTTCCTATATTTATTCCATACATCCAGACACTTGTCATTTCAACTTACCAGTTACATTTCCAATACTGATCAGTGTACTGAAAACTACACATGCCTTCACACACACACACACACACACACACACACACACACCATACTGTGTATGAAACACTATGATGATGGATTCTTCATATGATGTCATATTGTTGGCAAGGCAAAATTGAGGAAGATAAGTTAAGAAAAGTAAAGAAAAAATATTTGGCATGAATTTATTGTTTGGCTTGGTCTCCTGTAGGACTAAAATCAGACTCTAGAATCCTATCCTTAATTAACAAATGCTACCTTGCATCCATTTATGGGGAAAATAAATTCATGGATGCATTTAAATGATATGATGCAAATCATGGCCATGTTATACCATGCATGACATTTGCTACTGCCAGGGAATACTAGATGTAAAAAACCCTTAACATTGGGAAGCATTACTTGGCTTCTGATTTCTTCCCCTAGACTCTATCCAGAGGCAACTATAGAAACTCCAGAGTTGCCTGATCCTTAGGGCTCCAGAAACTCTTGAACTTCTGTAGTTACCTCTGGATACCAGCTCATGGGTGATGACTGTATAATCAGTTCTAAGAATAGGATGACAAGAATATCTATGAAGAGATTTGAAGAGCAACCCAACACTCCATCTGCTGTAAATATGCTTCATTCTCATCATTTGAATTATTTCTTGGGGTTAAGAAATTATCTCAGAATTTTTTCTATTAAAATGTACCAACATTACCTGGATTATTAATATTCATCAGTACTTAAGGAACCAAATTTGCTCAGCCATCTATTGAAGCTTTAAAGTTTCAAATATGATGGCACTTAAGCTAGATATAAGAATAACTACCTATGCTCTTTAAAAAGGAGAAAAACCAAAACTGTGCCTCCTGAGAGCAGAGAACAAAATATTTTGGCTTCAATCTAGGAAGGGGTATCAAGACAAAAGAAATTCTGAAGCCTACAACATGACTAGAAAGTCATGCCCAAACTAAGCAGCATAATAGAGAGTCCTAATTCATCAGATGACAGAAGTATAAGAATGGGAGAGTGCAACAATAAGTTTATAGAGACCAATAAAGACCAATTTATTCTACTTCAGAATTTTGCCTAAAGCCCATTTTGATCTGTAGAATCCTTTCCCAAAACAGCCAACCTAAGACTGAAACAATCTAATCTAGAGAGTAATGATAGCCTGTGGAACTCTTTAGTCTTACTGGCATTATGAGATGTAGTCCATAGATGTTCCATAATCTGATTGAACCAGGTGGTACCTAATCCTAGCTCCAATCCATAACTTCTACAATGTACATATGACATGAAATTTGAAAAGAAATTTGGGACACTAGGACAATGCTTTAAGAAAATTTAAGAAATTCTAATTCTTTAAGAAACAAAGCTAGAATTCAACTCTTATTATACAGATTAAGTATATTTTATATCTAGGTAGTCCACAAAAGCATCTAAAATCAACATAATAGGTACTCAATGTTTGCCAAATTAAACTCAGAGTACCATTCAAATTAGTTTTCCAACTGTCTTCAAAAGGAATTAAATTCTAAAAACTTAAATCATAATTTAAGCATGTTCTTAAACATTTACTTTTCTTAACTTATCTTCCTCAATTTTGCCTTGCCAACAATATGACATCATATGAAGAATCCATCATCATAGTGAATTCTCTCCTCTTGCAGTTTCCTAAGCAGAAGCTAAAATCCATGTTGAGATTTTGCCAGATTTTTTGTTGTGGCTTTGAAATTTTGGAATTATGAGGGCTGCTCTGAAAAGCAAGTTATTGTGCTCAAAATTAACTGTAGCCATAAGAAGAGATGGTAAAGAAGGGGAGAAAGAAGAGAAAGGAAAAGTCATATTTGAGGCTAAGGAAAGAACTGAAGCTAGCACATCTGTGGGCTTGGGTTGGGTTTTTTAATTTTGATTAAGTTGACTGGGGATTGTTAAAACAAAAAAAATGAAATTTAGAATTTTAATTGAATAGATTTTATCAATTTTCTTCATGCTGGGCAGTCTGCAAAACTATATCTCAATTACTGGAGAAAACTAATGTTGATAGTACATAAGACTAATTTTTCACCATTATGGGGCTTTTGAACAGTTAACTTCTTGATCCAGTAAGATGGAAAAGTATTCTACATTGTCTGAAATGCTGATATTGTTAACACTATGAGAGCTTTCTCTAACTCCCCAAAGGGTGAGCAAAACTGACAAGCACATGCGTGCGTGCACACACACACACACACACACACACACACACACATTTTCATACCTTGGGCTTTGGAACCAAATGATGAATTGACATCATGTTATTATGAGAATAATTCTCTCCTAGTCAATTATCACATATGTGTATGAATATGTGTATATCTATATCTATCTATCTATTTATATTGATATTCTAAAGAGATAAAAATAGTTAAGTCTAGATCAGGGAAAAATTAGAAAGAAAATATATAGATTCAGAAGTAATACAAGCAGTAAGTCAATTCCTCTTCACTGAAAGAAAAAAATTCTCATCTGTCATTTGCAAGAACCAAAATGCTGCACAGGTGTAAATGTCAAATGCCAGCAGCAAAGAGTAGAGTTGGCAAAGCATTTCTGCTGTTAAGTCAACCAAAGGGAAAACAGAGTGATGCTTTTAAGATAACACCAATGCCTTTCTAGGTTTAAAAAAATAGAATATTGGAAGTGATGCAATATTCAATCCATAAGTTCACACACAAAGAAAAATATAAAACAAATGGAAAATAGGAGAAATGGTCCTGCTGACTAATAGCCTGTCTTCTTCAATTGAGGGTCATATCTAGTCAAAACCAATCACATAATAATGGCATCAGTAAAGGTCAATCAAAGACAAGCAGAAACTCCAGCCGTCTGGCTGACCTTCAGAGCCTGTGACAAATTGCTATCAGTCAATGTCAACTAATGACAGTCGCTCTTTGGCTAATCAATTGTTCTAAAAATGATCAAGAAAACTACTCACAGGACAGCTCATTTTCACATCAATGCCTGTGAAGTATGAAAAGCTCATTTTTTGAGTTTTTAATAAGCTCATAAGTAAAGCAGTTACTTGGTAACAGGGGTCACCTTACTGAGAAAGATAGAACCTTTGTCTGCTTTCTACATATTCTTTTATTACCATATTATAGTAAAAATATGCCATGGATAAGCCAGAGGGCTACATAATAAAGTAGGTAACACTTCATACATTTTTGAGAAAAATACCTCTATGTTTTAGGGATTATCATTTAGTTGTAAATAATTTTAGATAGATAAATTTTCCATTTGACTAAATGGAAAATAATTATCTGTAGTGTTTAAGAGTTATGCTAAAAAAAAGTGAAGAGATAAACTTTACATGAAAAAAGTTTATACTCAAGTTCATGTATCAAAATGTGATTACTTTTTAGTGAGATAATTTCTATTCTTTCTTTTTAATTCAACCATTGATATAATTCTGAAATTCAGATAAATGAACAACAGGAACTTCTTGCCCCAATATGACAAGAAAACAAAAGGAAAGTTTGGTATATAGGTGTCTCCTATCTGTATAGCTAATCTAACATGCTTGACAACTTTATAATATAGACCTTTTGATAAGAGAGGGAATGATATAGTGTAATGACTTCCTCTTTCTTTTTTGTATTACACCTGACTTTTCCCATCTGAAAATCATTCTCATACACCGATTGCTACTGTATACAAAGGTTAAACTTTAATTTGTACTTAAACGTTAAATATCATCAAAAAAGCAAATGGCTCTGCTGTAGGCTAAGGCTTGCAACCAATGGCCATAATGATGTTTTACTTTTCTCCATTCTAAGAAGCGTGTTAGTCAAAGTACATTTCAGACTTCAAAATACAAGTCTTTTGAGAAAAAGATTCAATAAGTGAGTGCAAACAAACAGATATTCAAGTTATCTTGGCAAAAAGAAAACCAAAATGGAAATCAAGAAGGAATTTTCTGTATTCCTCTTCATTTTCAACATCCTCAAGTTCTAAGGAAATAACTATTTTTTAAAATTGTGAAAGGGAAGAGGGAACAACTGTTTCTTTAAAAAAAAAAAAAAAGCAATACTAACTTTTTTGTTTTCACCAGAAAAATGGTGAACTGACATCAGTTTCAGATTACATCCTAGACCTGAATTGCTATGCTAGTTTTTCAAATTAAAATATCTTATGTGGGCCTCAACGACTCTCAAATTGTCCATAGGAAAGAAATAAAGGAGGTAGGGTAACACTTAAGCTGAACCATAATTGGAAGTATGTGAAAAATGAAGTGTCAGTTTGGTCAATAAAGGGCAAAGGTCAAGGGGAACTGCAGCCCAAACTCTGTGGGAAATGTGCTCATTAAGACATCCAATCAGAGGGCTCCTTCCCACCTATCCCATTATTCATCAGACATCTGACTATTTCAAATGCCTGGGTTTGTGCTGTTATTACTTTTTTTTTCTTCATATAAAAAAGGCTAGCTGGTATATAAATCGCTTGCTCAATCAAACATAATATGGCCCGTCCCCACCTTCTCTACTCCTGTCCTTTCCCCTCCCCCTCTACCAGCTTTGCTTGCTAGCTTCACAGGTTTGAAACAACTGCCGTGAGATCCCCTTCAATAATAAATGGAATTGCCTTCTGCTTGTGGGTTGCTTGAACTCATACAAAAGCTGAAAGGGTTGAAGGGAGAAAGATTTTGCTCTCTAAAGAGGGAGCAGGAAGAGGGGAGGGAGGGCATCACATTGGCCTGAAACTCCTAAAAGAAAAGAGACACCAGGAGATAGTTTCAGAAGTACTATCACAGCTACAGTTTGTGTTGTTTAACAATCCAGGACTAAAAATTTCCATATAGAGTCTCTTCTTAGAATTTTTTTTCCTTTTTCCTTGCAAAAGAAAAAAAAAAAATTGAGCAGACTAACATTAAGCACAGAGTATGAAGAAGAGAAGAAAAGGGTCTTTCTTTTTTCTATATACCTAATTTTGAAATCTTGAATGAAACTTTTGAAGATACCTATCTTCTTAGTAGTTTATACTCAAAACTAGATTCTGCTACATGATATTTTGAAGGATATATTCAATATTTGTTACTGATGCTAAATTCCTATTTAGCAATAAGGCTGTTTTGGCCATGGATCATAAAGGAAGGTCAACTTTAGGAAGAAAATGAAGAACTGGAGAGTAACAGTCTAGTGTTCTTCATGGAAGTCTAAGAGTCTCACTTGAGTCCTATAGATGCGCCCTATTATTCCTAATTGAGTACCAAAGAAACTTCATGAAAAACAAGGTAGAAAAGCTAGAGTCCAAATGAAGGGCATAGTTATACAATAACTCATCAACACTGTCCAAGCCCAGGGAGCAGGTCCTTATCATGACCAATGAATTACACACACACACACACAAAGTAAGTAATGGACATATGTCAAAGGGAGGTAGGTTTACCTATTTATTGAGACATAGCTGGTGTAATGAATTTAGAGTCAGAAAACCATTGTTCAAATCTCAATTTTGGCATTAGACAAATGATCTTGCCTGTATGATATACTAGGAGAAGCCGTGGATATGAAAATCATAAGAACTGGCACTCACTTTACCTATTACTGCTTGACTATGTGACCTTAAACAATTCACTGAAATAGTCTGGGCTCCAATTTTTTTCATCTGAGGTATTTTCTACTTCTAAAAACTACATCAATTAAATTTCATGAGCCTCAATTTCTTCATCTGAAAAATGGGCATAATAATACTTGTATTACCTACCTTACAGATTTATTATAGAAAAAAACTATATAGTCTATTAAGTAATATATCAGTGAAAGTATTATTAGATAATGCTTAAAAGGTTTATTAAAGTTTCATTATAATTTAAACACGAAATAGATAAAATTGGGTAAAATAATGAAAAGAGCATTTAATTGGGTATTAAGACTCGGGTTTAATTCTGGACTCAGCACACTCTGTGGGATAGGTAGTAAGTTCCTTAATCTCTCTAAGTATCACTAATAATAATTGCCTCATAGGGACAATGTATGCAAACAAGGCCCAAAACTCAGGGGAACAAGGATAATGTTAGTGGAATATCATGGAGTTACTGAAGTATCACTGAGTTGAGAGTTAGAGATTAAGTTTCAAATCCTACCTCCTCTACTTACTGGCTGGGTGACCACGAAAGATCACTTAACCTCTCTGGGCTTCAATCACTTCACATATAAAATGAAGGGGTTGGACTAGATTTCAAAGATCCCTTCCAACTCTAAATCTCACTATGGATCCTACAATCCTGCTCCAGGATTAAGCCTTAACTATTGTGAAGATGATTACCTTGTCATGTACCCCAAAATAGCAGCCAACATCCATAGACTTCCAGCTCCAATAGCTCTCCTCTCATTTCTAATACCAATACAATCCCTTGAACCTAACTCCTTTGATGCATTGGAATCTATGTGCCTTTTTACAAGAATTGATTTATAACAAAAAATAAATAAATTCACAGATAATACAGAGAATATAAGAAATGAAGGCATAGAAAAATTCTCTGACTAAAACACATCCTGGCCGCTCACAAGTGAAGAAAGGAGTCACAGTCAACTTGCTAAACAACCAGGTTTTCCCATTGACCTCACAAGTGACTGAGTAAGTTGTTTCTTGATCATTGCTAAGGACAAAACTAGAGCTGGGTGTTTTCCTCACATATAGCCTGACCTAGAAGACAGGATTCTTCCCATGCTTCTTCATATAGTCTTGACTCTGTCAAATATTCAGTACCCTATGCTTTAACTTATTGTTCAATTTAAAAAAAAATGTGCTATAGCCTAAGCCAATCAAAGGAGACAATTAAGATACTGCTTCTGTGTTGGTGCTTTTCCATATATCATATGGTGAGCACTAAGGTCAACATTATCTTTCTCAGTCACAGAGAATCACAGGAACATGAATGCCTCAAAATATACTGAAACAATTTCTTAAAATAAAAAAAAAATAATAATTTAATCCCACACCAATTGCTCTGTCAAATTTCTAATGATATTTTCATTCACATAGTATGAGCATCAATAGGTTTAAAAGAAAGAAATTTTAAACATTTGAAAAATTAACAAAATTAAGAACATGCAACATTGCAATAATATATGAACACATGCAATAAAATTGATGTAATGCAATCAACTCACTACCCAGATTTCCCAACACTGGCATTAGAAAGAAGTTGCCACATATTGGTGTCTATCTGTCTATCTATCTATCTATCTATCTATCTATATATCTATATATATGTACTAGTATATCTATCTATCTATCTATCTATCTAGGGAATTAGTCACAAATCTTAAGTTAATATTGTTGTATAGAGTGACTTATAGCTAGCTACTAAGAGATATTACAATTTTTTTCTAACTAATCTTTTATCGTTGTTTTTGTTATTGTTAGGTTACATTTATGTATTTCTAAGTTTTACATCTATATATCAGCTTATGGCTGACAAAGCACTTTACATACATTGTCTCAAGAATTTTAGGGAAGTTTGTTATATATCTGTTTCATGGAAAAATTCAAGGATAATTTTAGCAATTTGAGGGATTTCTTTTTTCCAACAAAATTTACTATGCATAGTTAAATATATATATTTTTACATTTAAAAATGTGTTCCTATATAAATCTATTTAGAAAGACTGTCCTATTCTATGGAACAGAACAGTTATAATGCAAATATAACATAGATACTGATAAAATCAAGGATAATACTATTCTTGGGGTCAAGATGATTTGGGTTTGAGACCCAGTTCTGCCACTAATTGAGTGCCAACCAGATCATTTAACCTCTCCAATTCAGTTTCTCCTTCTACAAAATAGAAATACTAAGCCTTCTGCTCATGATCTTCAAATGAGATGAAAAGAGCTTTATAACCACACAGTATTATATAAATGAGTTATCATTATTATTTAATTATTACTGTGTAAGTCTATCAATAGAGACTCTGAATTGGTGTCTTGGAACTTTTGCTTTTCATAAGGTTTGTGTTTTTTTCTCCCTTTTCATTAAAAGAATCCATTTTCATTAAAATGGATCTATTAGAATGGATTGCCACTTAAGTCAAGAGGTACAGTGTTCAGTGACATATACCCTGTTAACTGACTCAGTCATGTAGTAGATAAGGGCCTTTACTGAGGGGAGGAGGGAGCAGTAGAGAAGGCTAAAGCCTAAGGGATTTTCTTTTGGTATAGCAGTTGTCAAAGCAAAGAAGTTAAATTGAAAAGGATTGGAGAATACAAATATTACAGTACAGAAAACTTTCAAATATGTATTACTCGTGTCTTTGGTGGGGGGAACACCTCTTTCGATATACACTTGACATATTGAGTTATTCCTGTCTATTGGGTATATATAAGACATTTTTATGGATTTATAAATCTTTTGAAGAGGACTGTTATTTACCTAGTTGACAAAAAATGGACTCAAACTGTGTAAATAACTATTTAGGACATGCATTATGAGCTAAATCTTGGCACAGCTTATCCATATATGCTTGCCAGAAAAGGCAGGAGAAAAAACAAGGAATCATAGAACCAATCCTGAAGCTGCAAGAAGGTATAAATCCACAGATCTTATTGATGGAAGTGGGCTTAGGAGGGCCATGGTTTAACATCTCCCTGAGTCAAGATCTGCATCTGCCAAGTGGGTATATTACAATCTGCTATTTTGATATCATATAAATAATGAGGTCATCAAATGAGATAATATATGTATAAATACTTGAGAGACTAAAGAAGCACTAAGAGGAAAATGAATAAAAGAACTGTGTGTTTAAATATATATCTACTTAAATGGTGAAAATATTGGCTCTCAATTAAAATGACATTTTTCTTATTAAATTGAAGAATGTATATTGGCCAAATTTACTTGGAAAATTTATGATTCTTTCTTATACATCATAGAGTGAAAGTATCTACACAAGTCATTTTATATTCCTTCCACTCAAAAAAAATTACAAAAATAAGGAGTAAGATGTTTTTGGTATTTAAAAATTCAAATGATTTTATTGCTCTTTGAAAACCTTAAAGCACCAATAACAGAGCAATCTAATATTTGGGGATTACTCAGAATATAAACCCACTATTGAACCATCTTAGGTAGAAAATTTTAGCCCACTATTTTTTTATTATTTCCTTTATGCCATCTTGAAAATGATCAATATTGTTATACTCATGAAAATAGAGCTTTATTTGGAAAGCACTGACATTATCTTAATTGTAGTGTTGTGAATAGTGATGCTGTAATATACACACAGAAATACTTGAAAGAAAAAAGGCCCCTTGAATTTATGTTGCATATCATTTTCCAGTAAAAGTCAGAGGTCAGAAGGTTACCTGTTTCTGTCTCAGCTCTGTAACAGTTTACTATTCCAGGCTTCATTTTTTACTAGCCTGTAGTTGTGATGAAGTCAGCAACTTTTCTTTGGACAATAATATGCCTCAAATATTTAAAATTCTACTTGTAGATATTATTCAAAGTACAAGTGGCATACGTGTATCTAAAGAAATTAAATCTACTGTTTTAGTTTGAAAATGAACCTTGTTAAATGTACTGCAGAGTTTGCAATTCTAATCAGTACTGTTCAACCATGTTAGGAAACAAAATTCCTTTGTTGTCTAACAGTACTTCATTGAAACATGATCATAAAACCAGATTTTAAAGTATATACCTATTGCGTTCTCAAAGTCAATTTCAATAAAGCATTCTGTTTTCTATTCAGATTGAAAAATCTTCTTTTCAATTTTAATTGCATTAATTTAGCACAAAACCTATTGCAGTAGGTCTCTTCAGAAATAGCACAAGATATTTAAATACTCATTCAGCTTCTCACTGAAAACTAAAACTTTTATCTTTAAAAACTTGCCTTTACAAGTCATATTCAAATGAACATGTACACATATGCACACATATATCCTACCACCTATCTACTCATATATATATATATACATATATTAATTAATTACATAAATTAAATTTTTTTACTGTACATGCATGAATGTAAATTAAGCTGATCTGATTTCTTCCCATTTCATTCTTAACTCCATTATTTTTATCTTTGCCCTCCCAAAATTAAGCAACTGAATAATCATATGCGCAAGAATAAAAAAAAGTATTGCAAAGCAATATAGAGAGCAACCCATGGGTGTTTCTTGAAAGGACCATTTTTCCAAGCGTCTTAGATATGGTTAACTTGAAATCCAAGAAATGGTTGCTTCCATGGTTTTTTGAACATGCAGTTGAGGGGAGACCTTAATGTTCCACTATGACAAAATGCAAATTTATATTCTGTAATCTAGTTCCCTAAAGTTGCCTAAATCATGAAACCTGTTTTACAAAGCTGAGATTAGGTGGTGAGTTGGAAAGAAGAAAACTGAGCTAGAATGAGAGTAGGAAAAAAAAAAGATAGAACTGAATTAATACTTATGTAAGTTTTCATTTTTTAAAATAAATCTGTCTATGTAATGACCATCTGCAAAATTGAATCTATTCT